>NC_061856.1:12148941-12161441 GCF_019202785.1 Penaeus chinensis | reverse complement strand
GACTGACCTTCGTAACTGACTGACTTAAAGACCGACTGACTGGCGTGAGAATACGGTAATCATTCCTTTTCTTTTAATTAATTTCTTTACCTAAGCTATTGTTAGAGTTAGTTTTTGTTTGTTTATTTTTTATGCAAATTGCTTATCTATAAATAGCCGTCTTATCCTCAGTCAGTCCGTCAGGCAGTCGACCAGTCAGTCAGTCATACAAATCAGCCATTAATTCGTCACATTACGAGGGTTATTAACACTATATTGACACAAATTACAGGCAGACCAAAGGTGTTTTAGATCGTCCGTTTCATAATGGTTGTTCTCATTTAATCGTCGGTGAAGAGAAAATGTCAAAAGGTGACGATATCGAGCTTATAAATCCGCATTCGTAGTGATATGCAAATGGCACGGCGCAGGCTTCCGAGGCGGTGTGGGGTAGGGGGGGTGAGGTGTGTGTGTGTCATGGAGGGGGGGGGGGGGGGGGACGGTTAGTGGTGGTGCTTTACTCTCTTACGATTCTGGATTTATTCATGTGTGGCTATTATTCTGAGGGTTTTTTTTTTTTTTTCAATTCCTCGTCCATCTGGCCATTCCTAATTCTCTCCTCTCTCTCTCCTCACCATCTTTCCCTTCTTCTTAAACCTTTTTTCCTCTGCCTCTCCTTTTTTCCTCTCTTTATCTCTCTCTTTCCCCCGCCTCCCTTCTCTCTCTTTACCTCTCCTTATTTATCTCCCTTTTCTCCTTCTCTCCTTTCTCTTTTCTCCTTCTCTCCTCTTCCCCACTCGCCTTTCCTCCCCTGCTGTCTCTCCTCCTGTACCCTTATCATGAATATTGATATATATGGTATTTATTCATACATAGATATTCAAATCCGTATATACACTAAATTTACAAATCCTTAAATTGCTTTACAGCTAAAGCGTACACAGCAGGTCCAGAAATTGACATGCCCATAGATTCTAATCCCTCCCTCCCCCATTTCCCATTATTTTCCATATCCTGTCTCCCATTTCCCAATCAATTTTGATGTACCATTTCCCTATTTCCTAATATTTTCGCTTCCCACATAGCCGTTTCCCAAGATTTTTAAATTTTATTTTATCTCCGACTTTCCCATTGTGCAAGACATTTTTCGTATCGTATTTCCCCGTTTCCCAGTTTGAGTTTCCATCTAATCCCTCTCCTACCCTCTTCTTTAAAACAATAAAATAAAAAAATCCCGATAGATTTCCACCCATATTTACCGAGCATCTCACCTGTAGCATTCGGCCCTGAAGAATATCTCGCGTTCTCTCGCGCCGCACGAGATCGAGCGAGAGGGCGACAACGTGGGAATCGCCGGCATCACTTTCCCGTGACCTTCGCGGTTGTAGCGATGAAGGAGGTTGGACTCGTTGGCTTTATGGGGGGTGGGGGGTGGGGGACGACTCGAAGAGGGGGGAGGGAGAGGCACTCATGTGGGAAAATGGGGCCAAAAGGGGGGAGTAGGAGGAGGGTGCCAGAGCCAGGGAGAGGGGTGTTGGTACAAGGTTGTGTTTGTGGGAATTGTGGGTCGTAATGATAGTGATGATGATGAGGAGGAAGAGGAGGAAGAGGAGGAGGAGGAGGAGGAGGATGGTGATAGTGATAGTGATGACGAAGGTAACGATGATCGCGTTTACACCGTTGCAGTCACATGATGAAGGGAAAAGTAGTGAATTAATTTACTTCAGAAGTGGACATTGTTACCTTCTGTTTGAATCCCTTATGTCTCGTTCTGTCATTGTCATTGTCTTTGTCATGAGGATTTTTGTTCATATTAAAAGAAGAAAGAAAGAAAAAAGGCAAACAAAAATCCGAAGCAGGACTCCGTCGCAACTTAGAATCCATTTGCAACATAATGCACGCTGATAAGAAGCCTAGATTTGCAACTTTGTCCAGATATGGTGCGTGGTGCTGTGGCTGTGAGAGCTGCAGGGAGTCCAACAGAGAAAAGAAATAGACGAGAGTAAATATTGAGGGTTGAGATTTATCTTTTATCTTTGCGCTTAATATCTTTCTTTCCTTCTTTCTCTCTTTCTCTTTTTCATTGTTTTTTTTTTTTTTAATTATTGTTTGTATCTTTGTCGTTAATCTCTCTTTTTTTCGCCACTTATTCCTTCACTGTTACTCCTTGACCTTCTTTTTCCTCTTCCTCTGCCTCTGCTCCCCCCTTCCCCTCCCACTTCCCCCTCCCCCTCCCCCTTCACCATCGTCACTCCTCCTGAACCCCATCAGTATTCCTCCTCCTATATAACCCCCCCTGACCCTACCCCCTACTCCTACCCACTGTCCCTCCCCCTCTGCCCCTACCCCCAGTCCCTACCCCTCTGCCCTTACCCCTCTGCCCTTACCCCCTGTCCCTACCCCTCTGCCCCTTCCCCTCTGCCCTAACCCCTTCCGTTAGTCATCATCACTGCACCCCCCTTGCCCCCCCCCCCCACCCGTACTCTTCGACCCCCTCCCCTCTCCTCCTTTCCCCTCCTTTAAAACCTTTCTCCGCCCTTCCTCTCTTCTCCATCCCCTTCCATCCTCTCAGTTTCCCTCTCCTCCCTTCCCACACCTTCTTATCCCCTTTCTTTTTTTCTTCTTTCCTCTCCTCACCTCTCATCCCCCCCCCCCCTCCATTCCCCTTCCCTCACCCCCCCCCCTCCACTCCCCACCACTCCCTCTATAGCCCCTCCCCTCCCCCTCCCCTCCTTCCATACCCCTCTCCACTCCCTCCCTCTTTTAAAACCCCTCCCCCTCCACTCCCCTCATACCCCTCCCCCTCCCTCCCTCTATACCCCTCCCCCCTCCCCTCCCTCTATACCCCTCCCCCTCCACTCCCTCTATACCCCTCCCCCCTCCCCTCCCTCTATACCCCTCCCCCCTCCCCTCCCTCTATACCCCTTCCCCCTCCCCTCCTTCTTCCCTGCTCCCCTTCCCCCTTAGACATTTAATCGGTCGCTTACCTGCTTGAGATTAACTCGGCACGGCGTTACGTCATCCTTAACGGAGGAGAATACGCGTTTCAGACGAATGGGACCCTTATGTCAGAGGGGCAGATGGGCGTTTCGTGCATTCCGGATAGGCTCTAGACGGCTTTAGGGAAACATTGGGGTCGTCCATTCATTCTGCATGTGTTTGTTTGTTTGTTTTCCCCGGCGAGGACGTGACCACGCCCCGCCACAAGTTTTTTTTTTTTTTTTTTTTTTTTTCCATTCTGAGCGCCGACCTTGTTTTTCAATTTCTCGGCGAAAGATTAAGCGCTTGAACCTCTTTTTGGCTGTTATAAGATGCCATTATGAACGACGATGGCGAGGGACTTTTTGCAATTACGATCATGCCGGTGGAAAACATTAACACTAACAAGCAACTCGACTCCCCCCCCCTCCCCCAGCTTCACCCCCCCCCCATGTGGATGCGTCAGATGTCACGTGGAGGAGAGAGGTGTCGGGACGGTCGCTGTCATAAGGTGGTCTTTCCTCGGAGGGAAGTCTATTTTGTTTAATTTTATTTAGTCTGATTGATTCACTCTCTCTCTCTCTCTCTCTCTCTCTCTCTCTCTCTCTCTCTCACCCATCCCTGTCACTCCCATTATGCCATTATATCTATCCATCCCCCTTTTACGCATTTTCTCTTTCCTTTCTTCTATATTTCCCCACTTCTCTTCTTTCCTCAACCTTCTTCGTTCGTGTAAATCTGTTGGCATCTCCCCCACCTCTTACTTTCCCCCAACCCTGCTTCTCTTTCCCTTCCCCCTTCTCTTTCCCATTCCTTCGCCTCCCTCTTATCTCTTCCTCTCCCTCTATTCCTGCCCCCTACCTTCCCTCTTCCTCTATCTCTTCCCTCCCCCTCCCTCTTTTACCCCTCCCTCTTTCCTTCCCTTTTCCCTCTACCTCTTCCCTCTCTTCCCTCTTTCCTTCCTTTTTCCCTCTACCTCTTCCCTCTCTTCCCTCTTTCCTTCCCTTTTCCCTCTACCTCTTCCCTCTCTTCCCTCCCCCTCCCTCTCTTTCCCCTCCCTTTCCCTCCATCTCCCCTCCACCCCATCACCCTCAGGCACCCACACCCCGACGCACAATCCTTCCCCACAACCGCCCCCCCACCCACCACCAATGCCCAGCCCCATCTCCCCTCGCAACCTCTCCCCAATCCCCGCCACCCCCTCGGCCCCCCCCTACCACTCCTCACACCTCCTTCCCCCCCCCAACCCCCCCCCACCTCACCCAAACAACATCCACCCCACCATCGCCGTCCCACAGCCAATGCCACACCCCAACCCTGCCCCAACTTTCCCCCACCACTATCCAGCCCACCGAACGTCAAGACACACGATCGCCGACACTCCGCCCATCGCCCCCCCCCCACCCCCCACCCATCCCCCGTCCACACCACCCCCTCCCCCGCCCCACAAAAACCTCACACAAAGACGCTCCCCCAACCCGCACCATACCTCCTAACCGCCCTGCCCCACTCCACTCAAGATCCCCGCCTCACAAACCTCACCACCGGCACTACCCCCCACCACACCCCCACCAACGACCTCGCCCCCCCCCCCCCCGCACCACATCCACCTCAGACCCCCCGCCGCATCTGACCCCTTACCCTTCCCTCTCCCCTCGCAACCATCCCCCCTCTACAACTCACACCCCCCAAAACACCCCCCCCCACCCGCGCGACCCCAACCGTTCGACAAACCCGCCACGCCCACCTCCCTCATCCCACCACCCCCGCCCACCCCCCGACCTCAATCCCAACCCCCGCTAGTCCCCCCTCCCCAATCACTCCCCACAACGAACTCCGATCCCTCCCCACCCCCCCCACCATTCCCCCCCACCCAATCCTCCTCCCAACCACACCCACCCCTCGGGCCCCTCACACACCCCCCTCACCCCCCCCCTCACGCACCTCGTAAGCCGCCCCCCCCCCAGCCCAAGCGGACTCCCCCTCTCCCTTCCCCCCGCAAATCACCCACCCCACAACCCCCTCCAACAATCCCAACACCCCCCCGCAATCCCCAAGCCTCAGAACTCAAAACCCCCTACACAACATCCTCGACCCTATCCCCCCATACACCCCCCCACCCGCTACCAACCCTCCACCCCCCTCTCCCTCCTCCCAGCCCCCCTCTTCCCTCCCCCACCCAACAACCGAATCCCCCGTCCCCCATCTCGCACACACCTACCACAACCCCAACCCCCGCCCTCCTCCCCCGTCCCCCACTGGCCCTCCCGACGTCTCCTATCCAGACGATCCAAGCCGCCTCCCCCCGTCCGTCCCACCCCCCCACCCCGGATTCGCACCCCCACACATTACCCCTCCACCCCCCCATTCTCACCAACCCCACACACCCCCTCCACAACCTTCTCCCCTACCTAGCGTCCGCGCCACCATATAACCCCCCCTCCCCCACTAATATCCTCAGCCAGGGGCGCCACGGCGGGTCCGCCAGCCCAAACCAACGCCCGGCGTCCCCGCTCCCCCCCTCCCCCACCCGTTCAAGCACACAACGCGCCCCCTCCGCCCTCCCCCCCGCACCGACCCCCCTCCTCCCAACCAATCCCCCCCCCCATCCTCCCCCCCCACACACTCCATCATCACCCCCTCCCCCCCTACCACCCCCCACAACCCCATCCAACACACGCCCCCCCCCCCCCCCCAACTCCCCCTCCCCTCCCCGTCCCACCCACCCCGAGCGTGCCTCACACCTCACCCCGTCCCCCCCCCCCCCGACCTCCCCTCCCCCACCTCCACCCCACCCCCCCCCCAAACCGTCCCCCCAACGCCCCCAATACCGCCCCTCACCCGCGCGCCCCCCCCACCCCACCCAGCCCGACGCTCCCGCGACCCCAGCCCCACCCCTCCCTTTCCCGCCCCGCCCATCAAACCCCCCCCACCCAATGCCCCCTAACCCTATCCGAACCGCTCCGTCCCGCCCCACCCCCCGGAACTCCTCCCCGCCCCGATCCAGCCACCCCCCACCACACCTGCCCCCCCCCACTCCCTCCCACCTCCGCCCCCACACTCCACACACCGCTCGCCCGACCCCCCCTACACAAACAACTCGCCCCGCTCCCTCCGAGTTCACCCCCACAAATCCTTAAAACAAAAAAACTAAAGGAATAGAAAAAAAGACAATAACGTAAAAAATCACCTTCCATCTCTCCCTCAGCCCCTGGCCCCTAGCCCCCCCCCCCCTCCTGCTTTTCCTGTGGTCTCACTCGTAAAACGGTTTACCGAGGCTGAAGGGAAAAGCTATTTATCGATGGTCGCAAACACAATAATTTAAGATAGGCGCTTGTTTTGCTTTGGTTGTCGCCTGAGCGTTTGATTTGTCCTAGTAGCGTGTTTTCCGATTTCCTGTTATTTGTGTGAGTGGTGGTGGGGGGGGGGTTGAGAGAGAGAGGATAGAGAGAGTAGAGAGAGAGAGAGAGAAGATGAGAGAGAGAGAGAGAGAGAGAGAGAGAGGAGAGAGAGAGAGAGAGAAGAGATGGAATGGATGAATTTTCTTATTCAGTCAGTCTAATTTCCAGAGTGAAATACCATGATATTAATGATAAGGTTGATTATAATGATGATAATGATAATAGTAATAATGATGATAATAGCAATAATAATAATAATAGAAATAGTTAATGTAATAATAATAACAATAGTGACGATGATAATGATAAAAAGTAATTATGACGATGATGATAACAACAACAACAGTAAAACATGAAATAGTGAAATGAAGAAACGTAAGATAAACAGAATTCTTGAGCAAGAGCTAGTGTCACCATCTTCTGGAAACTTCACCTTGATTTTGACAGGTAATGGAAGATGATGATGGCTGCCACGGGACTGTGACAGAGAGAGCTTGTATCCCTTTCTCTGGAAGCTATTTCTGTCTTCAATCTCTCTTTTTTTTCTGTTTATTCCATCTCCTTTCTTCTCTCTCTTTCTCACTCTTTTCTCTCCTGCTCATCTCTTTCTCTCTCCTCCAATTTGATCGTTCTCTCTCACTCATCGTGTCTCTCTCTCGTCTCGTCTCTTCTCTCTCGTCTTCTCTCTCCTCTCTCCGTTCTCACTCTCTCTCTCTCTCTCTCTCTCCTCTCGTCCTCAACCCTCATCCCTCCCCCCTCTGTGTGTAAGGATATGTCTATATCTGTCTTTTTGTATATGTCTGTGTCGTATGTATCTTGTCTGTATTCATGTGAGTTTGTGTCTTCCTATCAATGTGTGTGTGTGTGTGGTTGTGTGTGGTGTGTGTGAGTGTGTGTGTTGTGGTGTGTGTGTGTGTGTTGTTGTGTGTGTGTGTGTGTGTCTCCCTACGTCTCTATACATTATACATATGCGTGTATGTGCGTGTCTGCGTCTCTATACGTTATACACAAGCGCCTCCTTTCACCACCGCGCCTACATCAGCACCTGCCTTCCGTTGCACCAGCACTCGCCTCCTGCCACATTACCTCGCGCCAGTTACCCCATCATTAATTGAGACACTCGATACACCTTCTCCTGGATAGGGCAATGGAGGAGAAGATTGAAATAGCACTTTACAAACTCTTTTTTTATTCCTTCGTCTTCTTCGTTTTCTTCTTCTTCTTCGTCGTCTTCGTCGTCTTTTTTTCTTCTTCTTCTCACTTTGTCTTCTTCGTATTATTATTACCATCATCATCATCATCATCATCATCATCATCATCATCATCATCATCAGGGAGGGAGGAGGGGGGGGGAGGGAAGGAGGGAGGAGGGAGGAGGGAAGGGGAGGAGGGGAAGGGAAGGGAAGGAGAGGAGGGAGGGAGGAAGGAGGGAGGGGGGAGGGAGGGAAAAGGAGGGAGGAGGGGGGAGGAAAGAGGGAGGAGGGGGGGGGGGGAGGGGAAAAGGAGGGAGGAGGGAGGGGGGGAGGGAAAGGAGGGAGGGGGAGAGGGTGAGGGGGAGGGTGGAGGGAAGGGAGGGAGGAGGGGGGGAGGGAAGGAGGAGGAGGGGAGGAGGGAAGGGGGAGGAGGAGGGAGGGAAAGGAGGGAGGAGGGGAGGGAGGAAGGAGGGAGGGAGGGGGGGGAGGAAGGAGGGAGGAGGGGAAGGGAGGTAAGGAGGGAGGAGGGGAGAGGGAAGGAAAGGAGGAGGGGAGGGAGGGAAAGGAGGGAGAGGGGAGGGAGGGAAGGAGGGAGGGGGGGAGGGGGGGGAAGGAGGAGGAGGGGAGGGGGGCAGAGGGGAGGGGGAGGGGGGAGGAGGGGGAAAGGGAGGGAAGGGAGCGCGGGACCGGAGGAGGGGGGGAGGAAAAGAGGGAGGAGAGAGGAGCGGGGGCGGAGGGGATGAGGGGGAGGGGAGGAGGGAAAAAAGGGGGAAAGGGAGGGGAGGAGGGAGGGAGGGAGGAGGGGATGAGGAGGAAAAAAAGGGGAGGGAAGGAGGGAGGAGGGAGGAGGAGGGAAGGGGGGAAGTAGGAGGGCGGAGGAAGGAGGGGGAGGGAAGAGGAGGAAGGGAGGGAGAGGGAGGAAGAAAGGAAGGAAGGAAGGAAAGGGAAAGGTCGAAGTTTGGAAGGATAGCGAAAGAGGGAAGAATAATAATTAAGAGGAGGAGGAGGAGGGAGAGGTAGAAGGAATGAAAGAAGGGAGGAAGAAGGAGTAGGTAGGAAAGATGGTTGTTGGATGAAAGATGAAGGCAGGAGGGGAAAAAATAATAAAAGAGTGAATGAGGGAAAGACAGAAAGGATTAACAGAAACAAAGGAAAACCAGACGGAGTAAAAGATGGAAGGAGAAAGGGAAGGAATGGTGGAAAGATGGAAGGAGAAAGGGAAGGAATGGTGGAAAGAAGAGCAGAACCTGAAAAGGGTAAGTGTGGATTTTGAGAGAATGTACGAATGAGAAATGCGAAGGAGGAGAGAGAGCGTAATTTTTGGAGAAGGAGGAACGGGCGACGAAGAGAGAGAGAGAGACTTGAGCAAAGGTAAAAAGGGACAAAAATGAACAAAGGAACGAAGCAGTTCATTAAAATAAACGAAAGAGAAAACTAAAACAAAATAATGTCTAAATTTAAAAAAAAACAGGATGTATCGCATTTCCCAAATCATTGTTCTCCAACATTGCTTTCCGCTAAGTTTAGCAGAATATTGCTTATCAAAAACTTGATGGGAGGAGCTTTTAAATGTTCATCCGTTGCAGATCTCGCAAAGAGTTTGTTGCTTCTAGTTCCGTGTAAATGGGCTGCCGCTGGCGTGCTGTCGCGCGCGCGCGCCTCGCGTCAGAGAGGATATTAGAGTTGGAGAGAGAGTTGGCATGTGTATGTGCGTGCATGTGCGTAAAAAGGTTGTTGTATAAGCACACAGTGGTATGGTATACCTTTCTATGTTTCCTGCCCTTTAAATAATTTTCTTTAACAAAAAAAAATAAAACATTCTCGTGCCAACGCAGCGCATACTACAAACACACAGACACACACACAAAACAACAACAGCAGCGCCCACTTGGCCGCCCTTCCTCGCGCGGCCTGCGAGCAATTAGCGCCGCCGCCGCCCACGAGGACGCCTATCGAACGCGAGTGTCTGAGGAGGGAGACGCTTGCGATAATGACTGATTCATGTTGCAATTTTGTTGCAGGTGTAACGTGTGTATGTGTGTGTGTGTGTGTGTGTGTGTGTGTGCACGCGCGTACCTGTGCGCTTGTCTTGGGGCATTACTTAATCTATTCGTCAGTACAGACAGGCGGGGCCCTCTTTTCCGTGATTGAATGTGGGTTCTTTTTTGGTAAATTTATTCATATTTTGTATTTTACAAAAATTAGACACATAGACACAAACAGACTGGGTAAAATTCCAAATAAAAATTAAAACATAATAAAAATAAATAAAGAAAAAAAATATTTTAAAACATTTTTTTTTATTTAAAATAATTTAAATTTTTATTATTTCTTGTAAGTAACAACCACACACACAAACACCAACACATTATATTATATATATATAAAATGTATTTTATATTTGTTTATGATATGATTTAAATAGTAAAATGAAAATATTACATTTATACTAAATATATGTAAAAATATAATATAAATATTTAAAATATTAAAATTAAAATAAAAATTATATTAAATTTAAATATAATAAAAGAAAAAATTTAATGAAATATATAATATACTAAAAATATAAATATAAAATAAATATTATTTAAAGAGAACAACCCGAGAGGGGGGCCCGAGCAGAGGGGAGGGTAGGCGAGGGCCTTGACAGGACAAAAAAGGTCTGAAAGTGTCCACAACTAAGGCGGGTTTTAAACCTTAAAACCCCCAAAACCGTATTTGCGCCCCCCCCTTACATAGACAAAAGAAAAAAGAAAATACCCCTTTAAATTAATAAAAATTCCATTAGAGAAAAATCCCCAGACGGGGGCTCCCGTTCCACCCTTTTTCCCCTTTTGTGTCTTCCTTTCCCTTTTTTCTCTTGTATTTTTTCCCAATTTTTTCATTCTTACCCCACCCCCTATTAAATTTTTTCAAATAATTTTGTGTGTGTGTGTGTGTGTGTGTGTGTGTGTGTGTGTGGTGTTGTGTGGTGTGTGGTGTGTGTGTTGTGTGTGTTGTGTGTGTGTTTGTGTGTTTGTGTGTGTGTGTGCGCGCGCGTCACTTTATGGAGTAACTATAATACGTAAAATGTAACTTTCAAACGTTTTTTATATAAAAAAACTTTACTGTATTTTAAAAAAAAGATTTTTAACTTTTTACCCATATAAGTCTAGACAACCCGAACGCTCCTTTTCCCCAAACAGTTTTGGTAAAGGGAAAAACGAGAATGTAACCCGTCATAAGACTGCTTTGAGTTTGTTTTTCTATACGTGCGCCGCATTCACCACACGCCATGCGCACGCACGCCGCACCACCCCCGCACCAACACAACACACACACACACACACACACACACACACACCCCACCAAAACACACCCCCAAAACACACACACCCACACAACGCACCACACACTCACACACGCACACCCACACAAAAAAAGACACACACAACTAACCGAACCACACCGTACAACACACACTTACACACCCCAACCGTCACAAAAAGTACCACCACACACACCACACACACCACATCCACACAACACACACCCCCACACAACACCCCCGGGGAAAAACACACACAACACGTACAACATACTTTTCCCAAAAATGTAGATAGAACTTATTCCCAAGTAACCAGATGATTACTCCCAAAAAAAGGCTCACCTGCCATTTTCTCCGTCTCATTGAAACCTTTTGCGACCATCAACCGTAAACCCTTGTATTCCCCCCCGCAAAAGGCTTTGTGTAGCTCAAGTGCACATTGCCAACCGTTAGAGTGACAACACTTGATAGACATAAATAGAGAGAAAGAGAGATAGGGAGGCAGAGAAAGAGGAAGAGAGGGATAGACAGACAGACAGATAAACAGATAGAGAGAGCGAGGTGTATAAAGAGAGAGAGGGTAAGAGAGGAGAGAGAGAAGAGAGAGAGAGAGAGAGAGAGAGAGAGAGAGGAGAAGAGAGAGAGAGAGAGAGAGAGAGGGGAATGGGAAGAAAGTAAGAAAGGCAGTGGGAAGAGTGGATAATCAGTCCTGTAGAAAAAAATGAGGGATAAAAAAACGAGAAAGAAAAAAACCCTTAGGCCCCCAAAGATGGGCAGAAAGAAAAGCGAATGAAAAAGCCGTTTTTCCAAAACCCTCTCTAGGGGCCCTTTTTTTAAAGGCGGAGATCCCTCGTTGTCGCTACGAGTCACGGATCCGGTGCGGGCGAGCAGGCTGGCGATCGGGGGGGGGGCTCTATCGCTCTCTCTCCTCTCCTCTTTCTCCTTTCCGTTTTTTGTTTTCTTTTCTTTTTCTTTCTTGTTTTTCTTTTCCCTTTCCCCCCTCTCTTTTATCTTTTCTCCCTCTCTCTTCTTTTTCTTCTTTCTTTCTTTCTTTTTCCTCTCTCTCCCTCTTTCTTTCTTCTTTCTTTCCCCTCTCTCTTCTTTCTTCTTTCTTTTTTTTCCTCTCCTCTCTCTTTCTTTCTTTCCTTCCTCCCTTCTCCTCTCTCCTCTCTTTCCCTCCCTCCCCTCTCTCTCTTTCTTTCCCTCCTCCCTCTCTCTCTCTTTTTTCCCTCCCCCTCTCTCTGCTTTCTTTCCCCCCTCCCCTCTCTCTTTTCTTCCTCCTCTTTTTTCCCTCCTCCTCTCTCTTCCCCCTCTCTCTCCTCTCTCATCTCCCCTCCTTTTTCTCTCTCTCTTTTCTCCCCTCTCTCTCTCTTCCCCTTCCTTTCCTTTTTTTTCTTTCCTTTCCATCCTCTCTCTCTCTCTTGTGTGAAGTGTGGATGGAAAATCGAATAAAAGAGGAAAAGTTTGAAAACCGTATTCCCCCTCCCCCCTCCATCCCAGGACCCCTTCCTCTCCCCCCCCCCCATCCCCATCCCTGCTCCCCCTCCCATTTCCCCAGGCTCTGTAGACCCCCTCCCCCTCCTTACCTCTCCCCCTTCCCCCGCCCTAGGAACTCCATTCCCCCTTCCCCCACACCCC
>NC_061856.1:12141441-12143941 GCF_019202785.1 Penaeus chinensis | reverse complement strand
GAGGAGGAGATCGCCAGTGGTGAGGAGGAGAAGACGATAGTGCGGTCGAAGGAAGGGAGGAGGGGTAGGGAGGGGGGGGGGTCAGGTTCTTGCACACTGACAAGTTCTGCCATGTGATACACAGGTCCTTCCAGACCTCCTACTCCTCCTCCCTTTCTTCTCTTCTCTTCTCTTCTCTTCTCTTCTCCTTCTTCCTCCTATTCCTCTTCTTTCTCTTCCTCCTCTTCCTGTCCTTCTCCCTGCTTCTCCGCCCTTTCTCGTCTTCCTCCTCCTATTGCTTCTCCTTTTTCCCCCTCCTCCTCCTTCCTACCCCCATTCCCCCACTAGGCTGCTTCCCTCCATCACAAACGACAAACCACGTTTTCTCTCTCGGAGGTAATCAATATAAACACGTATAACTTCTCCAACACACTTCCGTTCATTATGATAACGACAGTAAGTAAGCAAAATGAGAGAGTAAAGATCGGGAGAAGAGGGGAGAGGTAGGGGTTGGGGAATCTACCACCCTGCCACCCCCTTCCCTCCCCCCCTCCCATCCACCTTTGCATGACTCATAATCGGCTTAAGTCTTTGGAAATTATTTTTATACTTTCTTTTTTCATTATTTTCTTGTTTATCTCTTTTATTTGATTTTACGCCTGGAACCTCCTGCGTTATTTCTGTCTCGCCTCGGTATCATTAGTATTGATAAATGCATTCCCCTGTTTGATAAGTATACCGTTCTAACCTTTGTTTATTTCTTCGTATTTCCAGATACAAACCGTCGATTCCACAAGCAGAAGCGAGTCAAGTTTGGTCGGTTAGTGAATGAAAGCGGCGCCGGGTACCTGACGCGGCCGTCGCTCCATCACACCCACACGAACCTCTGCTCAAAGGAGGGGGAGAAGGAGGAGGCGGAGGACTTCGGTGATTGGGGCGCGGCTGGAGGAGGCCCTACAGGGAAGGACTTCACGGAAGAGGATCTGGTTTCCTTTTCCTCTCCCTTCCTCCGGGATTTTCGCCCTTCCGATTCCACTTCTGTGTCGGGAAGCACTCGCTCGCCCACTTCCCGCGTCCTGTACTCCTCCGGCCCGACGTCCTAACAGGACCCCCCTAACACACCAAGGTGCTTCGGGCGGCGTTGAGGGGTGCGCTGAAGACGGCGCCCCCAGAGATGGACGTGTGTGACCTGGAAGGACCCTGGGGTCCCCATCACCACATCGCGTCCTTCACCTGCGAGAAGGACGGCCTCGACCACAAGAGAAAGGGAAGCAAAGGAGACTTCGTCCCGATGCCCGACAAGACTCACGCGGCGCAGCAGCTCCACGCCCTCCTGCCGACCAGACCCGACGTCGGTGAGTCGCATGAGTGGCGTGGGCCGACGGGGAAGAGCGGGGAGATAGGAAGAGGGTTGGAGGCGATAGGAGAGCTGGATGATGGGGAAGGGCAGGGAGATAGGAGGAGGGTTGGAGGCGATAGGAAAGCTGGATGATGGGGAAGGGGGCGGGTGACGATATCGCCTGGTGTGTGACGCGGTGGTGGTAGAGGGTGCACTGTGTCGATGGGTTTGAGGAAGGTGAGGGTCGAGGGGAGAGTGATGTCAGGGGCACGAGAGAAGATCTCCAGCGTATGGGAGTAGATGTCTGTGCAATTTCGTTCCTCATTTTCTTACTTTAAGATTATTTTGTTTATTGTTTACTGTGTATTTAAAGTGAAGGTATGAGGGTAATTTTTTTTTTTTTTGTGTGTGTGTGTGACTCCTTCTCCTATCTATCTTTTATTTTGACTTTTCTTTTCTATCATCTTATTGTTCTCCATTTGAACTGTGTTCATCTTGTCTTTCTGTCTTCTTGTTCTGTCCACTCATGTTTTTTATCTCCCTCTGCTAGTCCAAATCTAACTCTTCCTCCTCCTCTTCCTCCTCTTCCTCCTCTTCCTCCTCCCTCCCTTCCCACTCCTTCCCCTCCTCCTTGCCTCCTCCCTTTCCTCCTCCTCCTCTTCCCTCCTCTCTCCCTTTCTTCCTTCTCCTTCCTCCTCCTCTCCTTCTCTCTTTCCCTTTTCTTTCCTCCTCCTCTCCTTCTCTCTTTCCCTCTTTTTTCCTCCTCCTCTCCTCTCTTTAACCCTCTTCTTTTTTCTTCCTCCTTCCCCATCAACCTTTTCTTCCTCCTTCCCCATCAACCTTTTCTTCCTCCTTCCCCCATTCTCCCTATTCTTATTACTACTTCTCCCTACTTCTTTTTCCTCCTCTTCCTCCTCCTCCCCTTCCTTCCACCCCCCTCTTTTCCTCCTCTTGTTTTCCTCCTCTTCCTCCTCCCTTTTTCTCCTCTTCCTCCTCCCTTTTTCTCCTCTTCCTCCTCCCTTTTTCTCCTCTTCCTCCTCCCTTTTTCTCCTCTTCCTCCTCCCTTTTTCTCCTCTTCCTCCTCCCTTTTTCTCCTCTTCCTCCTCCCTTTTTCTCCTCTTCCTCCTCTTGTTTTCCTCCTCTTCCTCCTCTTGTTTTCCTCCTCTTCCTCCTCTTGTTTTC
>NC_061856.1:12133941-12136441 GCF_019202785.1 Penaeus chinensis | reverse complement strand
ATCGATTTCCTTCTCAGATCCACGTCCATGGAAACAACCTTGCGACGCTGCACGCTCAGGTTCCTCCCAGACTCCTTCCGGCAGAGCTTGGGGGCGAGGGCGCGGAGTACCACCCCCACACATGGGCCTCCACCATGCTGAACCGCACGCCGAGCCAGCAGGAGCAGCAACAACCACCCCAGCATGAACAAGAGCAAGAACAACAGCCGAAGGAACAGCACCAGGAGCAAGCCAACACGTGTGCGCGCAGCCCAGACAGCAACGGCTACAACGGTTTTAACGGTCCTGCAAAGAAAACGCAGGAATCGCCGCGCTCTTTCGCGAAGGAGAGCCTCAGCCTGAGCACCTCGTGTGACCTGTCCTCGGAAAACACCTCGGCTTCCCCGCCCTCGCCCGACACGCCCTTAGTCAACAAGCCCGAAACTAATAGCACTATCGCTGCTAGCTTTACGGCCATGATCTTCGGGAAGAGCGACTCGGATAGCAAGTCCAATGGGAATATCAGCGACGGGGAAGAGATGGCGCTGAAGGCCCATTAGGAGTTCTCTCTTCTGGTTTAGTTCATCGCTCGTTCGTGTGTTGAGAGCGCGAACTTGGAATTTTCATCAAGGCAAAAAATGTAGGCTGCTCTGTGTCTGTATTTCAGTGTCATGTTAGATTCTTGTGCTTTTTAAATTTTGAGTTTTGTTGTACTCTAAGCATGGTATTTTTTATTCATATCATTTCTGCTAATTCCATAATGCAAAAAAAAAAAAATAGGATCTCAATCAAAATCAGTGTAAAAACAATCAAATCAAAAGACAGAGTTTAAAATCTTTATGGCTCCTGGCAGGTCATAATGAAACAGCCTCGTTTTTTTCAAAATGATTAAACCTTGATGATGTTTGATTTTCGTATTATCTCTATAATCAAGACAATATAATATAGTATTTCAGTGCTGACATGTTTTTTCAAAATATATTTTTCAAAATAACCTTATATGTATGTATTATTTACTGTATTTGGCGGCCACATTTTCCATGACAGTTTTATCGGTATTTTCAATTTACGATTTTATTATTTATTTTTATCATGATTATTGTTATTAACATTCTTTTTGATTTCTTATTATTTATCTATTTATTGATTATTTATTATTTATTTAGGTGTGCGATGACTATTTTTTTCTTATAATAATCCAAGACCGCCACAGAGAACAGTAACGTTGCTCACCGTGTCATGACTGATCAGTGTCATAACATCTTTACCAAAGTGTCTAGTTGCTTATTTTTTTTTTTTTTTTTTTTTTTTTTTTTTTTTTTTGAAGAGTCTGAGTTCTAGATTTTTCCTAAGTCTGTTTTGATATTAACTTTATGTTCAGGTGATCGTTAATTTTGTAAGGGAATTTTTTTAATTGCCTTTTTATATATCGAGTTTATTTAAGACGCTCTCCCAAAATTCAGGCCTATGACTAGTCAAGTATCATATATAAAACGGAAATGTTTGTGCTTAATGATGTAATATGAGAATTTGAGTTTTTTTTTTTTTTTTCAATTTTATTTTATTATATAATTCAAGTAAATGCTTCCACATGAGTTTGTATAATGTGTATAGGTGTCTGGCAATGTGTATAGAAATCTTGCATTGCGTGCTAAATGTTTCAACGCACAAATCTAATGAAGATTGTCATATATACAGTGTGGGTGTTTATATATGTGTAAGTAAACACCTGCATCCACGTTATATATGCAGACAAACATAAAGTAATCGTGTATATGTCTCTATTTTGATGTAACACTGAACTCGCGTATATGATACATCATGGTCATCATATACTCGTATTGGTAAAACCAAGCGAGTTCGTGTTCTATATGCTATTTTCAGAAATGGATAACTTTGTCATATCTATATTTTGTAATCATATTTGGGGGGTATTCTATTTATGTAGGATTTTCAGTTTTTCATCGTACTTGAATATCTGAAAGAGGAGTGTTTTTTTTCCTTACATGATATGAAAACCATACTGTTTCGGTGTAAATATATTGGATGTGATAACGGTGTATTATAAATTACTGAGCATATCCATAGCTTTCACAGAGGCACATGATAGCTTGCATACTGTAGACGTAACTATTTTATAGGCAATATACTTTTTTATTTATATTTTGTTTTATTAGAGCCTGCCACATGTTCTGTTACTTTTTATGGTGGATATGAGTTACGATGATAATGGTGATCGAAAGAAGGGCATAATAAATGCTGATTATGAGATAAAAAACAACGATAATCATAATGTGGTAGAAGAAAAACAAGAAATCAGCAAGGTATTGACTTATCTGTATTCAGTGCAGCTTTCAGTTATATTTGGTATGCAGGCAGAATATGTTTTCGTCTTTTTAGCATCACACGTTTTTGTTCCATAGTATTATATGGTCCATGAAATGATCAGTAACAAATTATTTATCATCTAATGGTGTGAGAGTGGTTCACAGATTGTTCCAATGTAAATCGAGAACAGTGC
>NC_061856.1:12098941-12128941 GCF_019202785.1 Penaeus chinensis | reverse complement strand
AAAAGAACTTAAAGATTTATTTCGTAAAAATAATTAAAAATGGACTATAGTTCTTTGGCCCGTCCTCCATTAACTTTGGGGGGAAGACGTACTGGAATCTGTAGTTAACTCCGCACTAAAACTAGAGATAATCTTAAATCTATTTTGGTAGTTCTTCCGTTTTCTTCTAATGAGTTCCTGAAGTTAACACTGATTCACCTTCAATCAATGATGCTCCAAGCTGAACTGCCCCCATATAGGGCAGGCCAGGCCATCTATACAAGGAGCTAGTTGTTCGGTTGTATGGATGTTGAAGTGACAGTTTCAGGAGGCGATTTGGTATCTTTACCCTTATCTCGAGTTAAAATAACCACCAAGATCGTCCACAAGTACTGGACCCCTAACAATAAACACAAATTCAACAACTACAGCCTCACTACCACCAAACTTTATTTTATGGTTCTATTCCCTTACATTTTCCCATTATCACAAGTAACAAAGGGTTACATTTTATCGACCAATGAATCAAATACAGTGTCACTGCTTGTTGCCTAGGACATAACAGCACATTCTCGTCGGCGAGATATGCAGGGGCAAGAAGCCAAGCCCACGCAGCTGTCTCTTCTGCCTTAGAGGCAGATTCCCCAGCTGTTCGAGCGCTGTCCTCCAAAACGTGGGAGCTGGAAAACCCGAGGCAGAACAGGATTCAACAGCTCTGCAGGTGCTACTGACGATGGCCTTATGGATGTATTGTGATTTTTCTTGCTCTCACTAACTTAGGTACAAAACAGGAGCGATACATACATGAAGAAATGAGTGATGAGCAATCGAATGTGAACAGCTTCTCTAAAGGAGTATTTTGTTAGAGAACCGAATCCATAACTATCAGATTCGTGAAATCTAATATCTACTCAGCTTGGTATCAAGTTAATTATTCGAAACAAATTTATAAAATAGAATGGTAAATCTATTTTCCTTTTAAGAAATAATTTTGAGAAAGATTTAGTGAGGAAGTTATAAGATGGTTGGTTAATAGTTAAAAGCAAAATAAATGTGCTAGACATCTAAGGTCATGTAGCACTATAGTAAATGGTAGTGAAGGGTGGTTGAGTTAGTGATTAGTTGCCAAAGCTCGGCAAAGGAATTGACGAGTAAATGGGTTAAGGTCGGGTAAGATTATGTATAGGGGTTAGATCAAGTGAAGGATATATATATATATATATATATATATATATATATATATATATATATACATTTAAGGAATGGAAACAGGTTGTCAAAGCAGAAAGTGTGAGAAGCTGTCCCATTTGGCTGGGCTAAATAGAATATTTAAGAATTTTGTAGAGATGGGGGTAGTAGAAGGACGGGGGCGTGTGGAAGAGGGAGTAGTGTTGAGGGAGGTAGTGTTATGGGCAGGTGGACAATAAGGTAGTTAAGGTAGTAATAAGGGAAGATGGGGTAGTTGATGAAGAAGGTTGTGGGGTTATAGTTGTTGAAGTTGAGCATGTTGGGAGAGTAGAAATGTCTCCTGGGGTGTTGATTAGGGTGGATACTGTACTAGTAGGCATTGAGGAGGGGGTATTAGTTGTAGTGTTCAGAGCCGTGGTCAAAGGAGAGCCTGGGGTCAGGGAATCGGGCGAGTTTGAATTGGTGGAGCTATTTGATGAAGAGGCAAGCCTCATTGCCTCTAATAATGGCATGATTAATGGTTAATGGTTAATGGTATAAAATCTTCATTGTTGGCCATGGTAAGCTTGGAGTATGTTGGGGAGAGAAACGGTCCACCCCTCAGGGTCTCTTGAGGGGTAAGGGCTAGACAACTAAAGCAGGGGAATACCATGCCCATGGCTCCCTCTGGCCGTAAGTTGAAATAGTTACTGTGCTAATAAAACAGTTTTCTATAACAGTTAACAGGTTTGTTGACTCCAGCAATATATGGGTAACCGCTCTATTTTTAACATTGATTCTATCTAGTAGTTTTTATGCCTTTTTTATGTAAATTCAAAGGAAAAGTCTTGTTGATTCCACATCCTAGGGCCATCCTAAGGGTCCGTCCCTGTTTTCAGTTACTAACCTGGACTTGAGGGAAAGAATATATTCAGCTCTCGTTCCTTCACTACTACTTGTTAGCGGTTCATCTGGGACTGAATTTAACCATTCGTCTTTTTTTCTGTTAAATATTTGTACAGTGCACTGAGTTGTGTTTTGAATATTTTTGGCATATTATTTAACAGTCCTAGCTAATTAATTAAGAAACTTTGATTACACACCAGTCTTAATAGTGATTTTAGAGTAGTTATATATATATATATATAAATATATATATATATACATATATATACATATATACACATACATACATATATATATATGTGTGTGTGTGTGTGTGTGTGTGTGTGTGTGTGTGTGTGTGTGTGTGTGTGTGTGTGTGTGTGTGTGTGTGTGTGTGTGTGTGTGTTTCTCTCTCTCTCTCTCTCTCTCTCTCTCTCTCTCTCTCTCTCTCTCTCTCTCTCTCTCTCTCTCTCTCTCTCTCTCTCTCTCTCTCCCTCCCTCCCTCCCTCCCTCCCTCCCTCCCTCTCTCTCTCCCCCTCCCTCCCTCTCTCTCCCTCTCTCCCCCTCCCTCCCTCTCTCTCCCTCTCTCCCCCTCCCTCTCTCTCCCTCTCTCTCTCCCTCTCCCTCTCCCCCTCTCCCTCTCTCCCTCTCTCCCTCTCCCTCTCTTTTTCTCTCTCTCTCTCTCTCTCTCTCTCTCTCTCTCTCTCTCTCTCTCTCTCTCTCTATATATATATATATATATATATATATATATATATATATATATAAATGAACTGATAGTGGCTTGAAAGAAAAGTATGATAGATTGGACATACTAAGTCATGAAAACAGTGTACAAAATCAATTTGGGTCATGATGAAAAGCTTTTGAAGAATGATGTATACGATACATGCATGTAAGCATGTACAATAATCATGTAGCATACATAAAAGCAAACATATATTCAGTATACTTTCATATTAACATAAACATACAACCTTACAAAAAAACAAACATAAACAGATTTAAGCCAAAAAAATAAACAAAGATATAAACAAAATACAAGTAAACAATCATACTAATAGGCTGTCATACAAGAATATATAGATGCATAATTATACCAACATACTGTACACATACACTCTAAAAAACATATTAATACATGCACTTTATACGAATATGTATATAAACACATTTGTACAAAAAATGTGAGGACTCAGTCACATTCATATAAAACATACATAAAATCAAACTTTCAGTATAAACACACATGCATGCAAATAAGTATACAAACATACATACAATATAAAATAAATAAACTACCCAGAAGTCACTATCTCAATATTAATGAGAGAACTGGAGGAACAGTATAGGTTATCAAGTTATATATCTTGCACAGTCATCAAAAGTATATATTTCCAGGGAAGCATAAAACATGAAAACAAATCATTTACAAACCTATGTGGTTCCAGTCATATATTTAAATTATTGAATTACTATAATACTTTATTGAATTTGTAATTTTCTGTGGAATAAACTCTAGCTGCACATTAGCAAGTTTGAAAAAGAGCAGAATGTTGCAGATGATATGCAAGCTTTCCATGTTTGTTAATACAACTTCATCGTTTTAAGTTTTCACATTTATTAGAGAATCACTCATGACATATTCATGACTTTTTTATGTTTAGTCATGAATGTTTATCAGTAATATGGACGTATCATTCATAGAATAAAATTCTCCTTTCTCTAATATTGTTTTAATCCCTTATTTAACTACTTCCAGTCCATTTTCCATCTATATATATTCTTTTTGGAGCTTGTCAGTATAGAACACAATTAAGCATTTTACCATCTAGAAATATCGTTATTGCTACAATTATTTATCTAATTAATAAGGTAGAGTAACAAATCCATTCTTACAGACCGTATACTGCCATGCTCATGAAATACTGGTTTCATTTAGATTTTATTTTCCCTTGAGATTTCCTGCATTAATAAACAGGCAATACTTTTTCAGGGACATATGGAAAAACTAAAAGTAATATTTTTACATTGTAAAGAAAAATGTGTAAGTAACCATTGAAGCACTTATCCAAAACTTACAGCTAAATCCTTTTTGGCTATTGTATTTATAGAGTTGTATTATGATATAGTTCTGAATATTTATGCATTAAAAAATGTGGCAAGAATCATATATGGGCTGAAACTCTATCAATTAAAGTTTATTTACCATCTTTGAAATAGAGGACACTTCAAAGATAGTCTCGATAACTGTCTTTTAATAGATTTTACAAGTGAAGCAACAATATTTTTGTATGAGCTCTAATTTTCATTTAATTTCTTCCGTCTAAAATGGATACACAATTTTTTCCCATAAAACACGGTTCAGTAATATTTATACACTTATCAAACTCTCTCTCATTTCAGTTCCAAATCCTATTCAGGAATAATATACAGTGTGTTTAAGATATTTTTGTATATGCTATCAATTTGTCAGTGTGATACTTGAATACAATGTTGTCAGTTTTGTGGATTACTAAAGTGGATGGTAATTGTTCAGCATAAGCATTTTAGGCACACAAACCAAGATTAAGGTCACAACAGCATCTGTGCTGCATAATTTGTGTTCCTTACCTTCACCCCAAAACATTGGGTGTCACTGACCTATGTAAAGGGATACATTTTTATCATCATCACTAAAACAAGTTATTGATCCATAACCACGTCACATATAATGAAGCAAAATGAGCACTCCACTATTCCAGGAGACATGAACTTTTTATACTTCTTTATAGATTTGTTTTTGTAGTTTTGTGGTGATGGCAGTTGGGTAAAATTCTAAATTGTCCAGCTAGTATAGTAGCCATATGAAAACAAAGCTCATCAATTACCCAAAGTATTTCAAGACAGCGGAGGATAATATAAAGACAACAATAATGTTTACATATATATTCATAAATATAAAGTAACAGAAAGTTCAAATCTGCTCTTTCAAATACAAAAAGAATGGAGACACAAGGACAAAATGTAACCCCTTTGGGACATAACACCAGTTGACACTGTGCCAACATTCATTAAGGTGATGCCAACAAATGATGACAATATTTCTGTATTTCCTCACTATTCTGGCCGAGACAATATTTAATATTATATGCACATCAAAATAAGATACTTAGCTATTTAACTTTTTTTAAATGACATATGAAAAATAGAAGACATAATTTAGATGTGAATACAAAAGTGTGTTTGCTCCATTTCAGTTTCTTTGGAATGATCAAACATTTTGATTCTGTCTTTCTTGGAACAATAGAAAAAAAGAGATAATTGGGGTATCCCAGTGGGGTTAGAAAAACACACAATCTGGAAATAAATAAATTTCCTATATGGGATGACTAGACTCTTGATATTCTTTAATTTTGCTTTTAGCAGAGCCAAATTCATTGAGTTGAGTCAATACTGCCACATGTTGGCATCCATTCTATCACTTTGGTTCACCTAATACAACAGCAATCTACTCCTACTCCTCCAAAAAGATTTCCAAGAGCATTAGGAGTGCCTGGTATTTACTTGGCCTTTCCTTGAGCAGCAACAGCCTCCATAGCCTTTTTGACAGTCTCTTCATCACCAAGGAACTTCATAGAAACAACAGGCTTGATGTTCTCGTCGAGTTCATAAACGAAGGGGATGCCAGTGGGAAGGTTGAGACCCATGATCGCTTCATCAGACATTGCTGTTCATAGTGGGGTATCAAATTAATATTTTAAGTATAGTATTTGGAAAGAAGGTGTTATTATAGATAAATTAAAATTGAATGAGAAATACCAATAAAATATAAATTAAAAGATTGGGACAATCTGCACAACACCAACAGATAAAATCTGGTGTGATGATATTTACAATGACTGACATTAGCTAAACAGAAATATAATTAGAGATACCTTACCAGGTTCTTCAGTATAAAAAGTGAACTGCTAAATAGTAGAGAAATGACCTTATGGATATGACTTGGCATTTCTTTGTCATCATTATAATGTAAATGAAAATATAACCTTATGTACTAGTGCCTTCTAATCAAGGATGGTCTACAAGCATTATAAAAAAAAGTGAAAATATATCCTTACCATCCAGATGCTTAACAATGCCACGGAGTGAGTTGCCATGAGCAGCAATGAGAATCTTCTTGCCAGCTTTCATTGCAGGTACAATGGTTTCATTCCAGTAGGGCAGTGTGCGGGCAATGGTCCTGGTGAGAAAAAAATGGATTAGCTACTCAAAGCTTAAGCAAAGATTACAAAAGACAAAAGCATGATATACATACCATTTCCACTGTAATTTTAGTTTATCAATTGTATTTATACAGTCACCACAAATGAGGTAGCACCCCCGGGTCCAAAAACTGCAAACAATAGGCATCAGGCAATATTGTGGAAATTCTGTTAAATTCAGGTGTTTTTATTTTGGCGACTCCTGGCAACTCAGGGAGAGTATAACTTCCTCTTTTGACACCCTCAATAATCCCTAAGTAGTGGAAGTGGAAAGATAAATGTATGAGTTCCAGTTTTGCTCTTGGTCTTCTTATCCATAGCTAATTATTGCAAGGCTACAAAACCTTTCCCATACATCAAGTATGGCTCACGTCACTCACAGAGCTGGAAAAGGGTCATATTCAAGCCCTAAAGGAAAAAAAATTACCCTCAAAGAAACGTGTTGGCGATTAGGACGTGAGAAGATGGCTGTGAAAAAGCCTCTTTCTGCTGCACACCACCTTCCACCATATGAAGTCCCAGCACATAAAACACAACTCAAGATACATTTCTTTCAGTTGCTAGGCTGGCAAATGTGTTCTTCAAAGCAACTACCACGAGTTTATCTATGCTCTTTGAAGTCTTTCTCTTGTCTCCACATTTTTATTGGCTGGGACTTCACTTGGTGGGAGGTGGTGTGCAGCAGAAGGAAACCTTTATAAGGTCATTTTGCCATCTCCTAATTTCCTACATATGGTGACTTCTTCCCCTAGGGCTCCAACACGAGCTTTTTCCATGGAAAGGGTAAGGTTTTGAAACCTTGCAACAATAGGTAAAGAAAAGACAGAGCAATATGGGAGCCCATACATTTACACTTCAATAGCACCTATTCAATTCCTTTCAAGTACGAGATATCGCGCAAGACGTAACCATCAGAAGACACAGCCAGGAGTTGCCAAAAGGAAAATCACCTGAATTTAGCAGGATTTCTACAACATTGTCCAACACCTATTGGTTGTACCTTTTGGATGCAGGAGGGTCCAACTTCCATTGCGGTAACTGTAGATGGCTCTACAAGCACTTAATCCCCAAAAAGTCAACTGTTAGTCCTATCTATCTTACATGCCTAACTATTTATATATATATATATATATATATATATATATATATATATATTTTTTATTTTTTATTTTTTTTTTTTTAGAAGATTCTATTTAATTTTCTATTATTAATAACTTTATAACATAATAATAATTGGTATATCAATAATAACCATAAAAGGATCACTATTACAAGCATTTGAAACAAAAATGTTTTCCCAGAAATAGGGAAATCAGGTGCACAGTCACACAGACTCCATTAACCGTGAGCACTTCACAAATTCACAAAAACTACAATGGACAGTGCATGAAACTAGCACTATGCAACAGGACTATCAAAGACTGTCTTCCTTACTCACAGTTTCAGAGACTCAAACATGGGGAATTCCTCCTTGGTGGGGCCATCAGCATAGCGAGGATCCTCAACAATTTCCTTGTAATGAGGGTTGGATTCATCCATTGGGGGAGGTGGAATGTCAAAGCTGCGGCGCCAGATCTTGACCTGAAACAGAAAATATTCCAATTTTTCTACTTGAATTTCCTTCAGAGTTTATGCTGTCCTTCATTTCTATATGCAAGGTTCCAATCTTCCACACAACATCTATCTTGTACTCTAACTTTCCACTGCATCTGATATAAATTTTCTTTGTTCCTGTTTATTTACTTATTACATAATACTGTTCCTTTAAGTTTTATATCTATTCTAATTAATTTATCAAATAACTCAATTAAAGACAGGTGAAATAAAATGAACAATGGCAGGAAAAAAAAAAGTAAGAACCTAAAATGAAAAGAATAAAAAAAATAGACATCAAGATTGAAAAAGGGAGCAAAAAGAGAAAAGCTGGGAAGGGAAAAGAAAATAGGGGGGAACTGGAAAAATAAATAAAGTATGAAAAGAATCTTGATAACATTTTTAAAAATTTAACACATAAAATGGTAAACAAATGAAAACTATCTGAAAATGTCTCAAGAAAAAAGTTTACTCTCAAAACTAAAGTATAAAAAAAAAAAAAAAAGGCAAGAGGAAGGAAAAATAAAAGAATTTAAAATATCTAATCAATTTTGGCACATTCTTATTAGTATTCTGGAGTTTTTATATCCATGCTCCTCATAAATGACCAGCAAACACTTTTGTTTCAAAATAATCAGAATTTTATCTCCTAACATTGGCAGAACAGATTATCTAATTATAATCTAAATGTATCTATAACTGCTGACCTAATTTTAGTTATATTATCTACAATTGCAATTTACCCAATACTTCTGAAACAGCAAAAACACTTAAAGACCTACATTCTGGGGTTATGTACATACAGTTACTTCATGTGCAGACAATTTATACACTCGTTTCCATGCCATATCTGCATCAAATCCTGGTTTGTGGTTACAAACATGTATGGTACTACGATGCTTTAGAATGATTCTTTAAAATGTAAATTCCCATAAAAGCATGATGCAAAGTTTGCATAGTAGGAGGACTATGAACTGTGATCAAATTGCAATAATGATGACATGACAAACATGCCCAGCAAAACAGCCAATTTAGGCATGGCATGACACATGCTATGCCAAGATGGCGAGTTAAATGTACATTAATTGATTCTCATTCAAGTGTATTCAATGTATTCAGTTTACCATATACACATACCACTGAATATAGAATTTGGTGAAAATGAGGTCTTGATTTCAAATTTTGCCCAAAATCATGAACAATCATATACAGCAATCAGATACATAGCTATTCATTAGTCATATGCCACAAAAGACTACCATATACTAAAATTAATTTAGAAGGTTTCAGTTTAGAAAATCTTAAGAAAAGAGAAATACAATGATATTTAGGAGAATCACATAACAAGGATGACAAATAGCAATCTAACCTGCTCCTCTCCGTGCTTCTGGGCGGTCTCTGCCTTGTTCAGTCCAGTAAGACCACCATAGTGACGTTCATTCAGGCGCCATGTCTTGGAGATGGAGATGTCTGTCTGGCCAATCTCCTCGAGAATGATATCAAGGGTCTTGTTGGCTCTTGTGAGGACTGAGGTGAAGGCAATGTCAAACTTGAAGTCGGCCTCCTTCAGGGCCTTGCCGGCAGCATGGGCTTCAGACACACCTGTTAGGGGAGATGGGTATGGTTATGGTCATCACCATGTTAACAAATGCATTTGTTGTAAAATTGAGGACTTTGCTTTATCATCATGTACTTAGGATTTCTTGCATAAGAGGCAAAAAACTAATTTAAGAGATTTATTACTAATAAAGATGAAAACCATATGTACTTTTTAAATTTATCTAAGAATTCTCTCCTCAACATGTTCAAAAAATACAACATAAAAAACAAATAAAATATACCTGCTGATAAAATGGCTGACACCAGAAAAGATTTTAAAGAAACTAGGGGACATTTCTTATGAAATTTCAATAAATTCTCCTCATATTAGTTCTATAGTAACAGGACAATAACAAAATGGAAATAATCAAATCAAAGGAACAGAATTAATCAAATAGAATAATATATGTATTTTTTTTCAGCTACCAAAACATCAAGGATATTTTATTTTCTTAAAAGTGGAAGATCTATATGCAAAACCAAAGTACATCCCTTAAAATCGTTTATCTACCGAAACCTTAAATCTCATTCATATGAAAGGGGCGATAAGGCCTTCCTTGTCTCATTAGTATTGATAATATTTTTTTTCATTATTATTATTGTTCTATCCAAACTTGCTCTGATCTGTGATGGAAAGCCTACACTACACTATATTAAGTCCAGCCTGACATTGATCTAGTGGCATTTGAAATAATTTTGTGCTTAATTAAGTTAAACCAACTTTTAGCCAAATATATTCTGGCAGAATTGAGCTTTGACTAGTTCTTTCTTTGACAATAAACCACTAGGAAGGCCAACAACCTTTATCTTCCCAGGAAATGAAATGGAGATCTGCCCATCACAAATAATCTGCATCCATCTGTAGTGTCTAGTCTTGATTTGGCCAGTAACATATTCCACAGAGACCATAGCAACCATTCTCCTCCTCCTCAAGAAATTATGACCATTTGATCTTTTTTTGTGGACACTGTTGATTACTGAAGTTCCTTTAATACCTTCCCAATCTATGCAGTCAATGTATCAAGTCCTGTCTCACCCTGCACCCTTATGTTGTCCCTCAATTTATCCTAGCCTAATTATCTTCTCCCAACCATCTCACCCTTTCAATACCTCTCTTGAAATTTCTCTGCTTACTGCTTGGTATATACTTAATATAATCAATGTCAGACTTTTTCTTTTTCTTCTAAATAAGAGGCACTACTGTGGGCTAAACAGGCAATGTATCTGGATAAGAAAAACTCCATTATGGACATAAAGTATAATTGAAAAGTGAAAAAAATAAAAATAATAATATTAGAAAATAATATTAATAATAAATAAATAAACAAATAAATAAAAATTACCATCAGTGAAAAACAGAAGTTATAGTCTTAAGGAGGTAAACACGTTTTCTTTCACTAATAATGAAACTACAAACTAGATGCAGATAATAATGAAGATAAGTTTCAATCTAAAACTGGCTTTAAAAAAAGGAAAAGGATTAACCTAGGGGATGTGTAACTTAAGTTAACAAATACGATATGCTACTAAAATGGATGAACTACATGTAGACTAATAAAAAAAAGTAAAATGAGGTGGGGTGGAAGGGTGTAGCTCCCTCCTAGGGATGGTCAGTCCTGGGGCAAATGTTTATATGGCAATGTTTCTGTGCATTTAAGATAAGGTTAATTAATTTTTATGCACATTTGTGCAATGCTGGCTGAATCTCCCACAATGAAACCTTGGATTTGGGTCTTCCTTTGTTGCACTTGCTTTATCATCTAAAACATGATTCTTGGCTCATTTTGTGTAATGTCTGTTTTGTGAAATTTTGACCAAATCCCCCCACCCTAAAGCCCCAGTTCCCAATGGGATCCCCATAAATTGTTGACTGGTATTTGATCCAATTCCACACAAGCTCCCCAAAATTGTTGGCAAGAGAAAATATGAGAAATGGAACATTCCATTTCCTCAAAATTTTGAGAAAAGCTGACAAGGATTCTTTACTGTAAGCTGCTTTCTAAGAGAATATCTTGCGAGGAATTCTTCAAATGCTTCATAACTAATCCATGACTACCACTCCCTTCTCCCCCGCCTCCTCAATCCACCCATCAGTTGCTTGCCAATCAATAACTGTCACGTTTTTTTTTATCATCATCCTTATTATTATTATCATTATAGATTGAGTGTTCCTTGGTGGCTAACTTCCTTAAATAAGTATATGTTGATCTAATTTCTTTAAAATAGCAAAATAATTGATGCAAGTTTTGCAAATCACCAAAATGAAAATTAAAATAACAAATACCCATTTACTTTTAAACTTATGGCAATTTACTTAATGTATAAAGTAAAAAAATAAAACAATGCTAAAAATAGAAACAAACAAAATCTTCTAGAAGTATACATAAACGTGTAAAAAAAAATAGAGCATTCACCACACTCTCAACCACAAAATCAATCTTTGTCTTTGGAGATGCCTTAGTTCACCCATTGAAGTGTGTTGGGGGAAAAAACTAACTTTCCCCTGAAGGGCGTGAAAGAGGTCACCTTCAGGCACGTCATGGAAGAATACTGTCATTTCCGGCGAATGGTGTGGAAGGGAAAATCTGTACAATCACCAGTATCTTTCCAAAGAATTTTCTCATTTCAATGCGTTCCGTTTTGGGTTTGGAAGGAATGACGTGCTCTTACGTAAGGAAAATGGTGTACGTGAGGAGTACAATGTATACGCCGGTGAAGTGGGTTTCGTCATAAACGAACGTAACCTGGGAGATCTGACAACTTCACTTAGACGTCCACTATACTGATGATATGCACTTTAACACGACTCAGTAACTACAGCCTATTAAAAGAGAAAGCCTAGCATTGGGGGGAAAGCTTAAAAACACGAGCCATCCAACTCGAAATGGAGAGGGAAAGGAAAACCGTCTGCAATTTCACCTTGTTCAGACAGCATAGCGTCGTGCCAGCCGCAGAATTTGTTCAATTTGTTCCACTCGCTCTCGCCGTGGCGGATCATCACAATCTGGTACTTGGCCATTTCGAGGAGCTTGTGGGAGGCGGCGCCGAGAGAACGGAGAGGAGCGATGGTGAGGAGCGATGGTGAGCAGGCGAGAGACCCGAGTGGCGCAGGAGGCGAGTGGCCGGCGGGAGTCGTCTGCCCTCCGTCGTCCGCTGCGACCTTCAACGTCCTCGCGCCGCTGCCAGATGCCGCGGCCGGGGACCCCTAGGATCGAACGCTATTTTAGGAGGCTCTCACGCCCTTGCGGAAAATTAAGCCCGTGTAGATATTTAGCAAGGGACATCGGGAGGTGACGTGTCATTTTACGGACGTGCCGCCAGGTTTCTATGAAACAAATATTTGTCTCGTTCCCCCGCCGTCATGGCAACGATGCACGTTGGCACATCCACCGACGATCGGAATTTTTCTTTTACATTTGATCTTGTAACCAATTGCGGGCTTCATTCATAATGAAACCTTTTACTCTATTATCTTTGATGACTTTATTATTTAGAGAACTTTATAAAACTTTTAGACTTGCGAAATCTCAACCTTGCAAAATTATAGCTCATTGATTACGAGCCTCCATTCAACGTTGCTAAGGTAGGCCCTCAACTTGATTGACATCAGTTATTGCAATTTTGGTTTGTTTATAAATAAAGCAATTGCTGCTGCCCAAGTTGTACTTCAAGGGGTATGGAAATCATCGTACATCAGGTAACGACGTTTCAGTACATGCAACTTCAATTTCTTGCCATTTTATTATTATTATCATCCAATCGCCTTGAAGTCTCCGTCAGTCCAAAGACCTGTGCACAAGAAACTGGTGTGACCCATTCTAAAAGGATGTTTGAATTATCGAATAGCAGTATTTATTGAAAAAAATTCTACCGCGTCAACATGTGGTAATTAGCGGTATTAAAAATATAGCGATTATAGTTATTAGAAGAAATAAAAGCCCCCGGGCAAGGAAGTGCCGTATGACATTAAAGGCACTATGGTAAAGCATAGTAGCGAAAAGGGGTTAGGAATTATTTGATGAATAGAGTAAAGTTTGAACAGTTCTAGAGGGTAGTGTGGTAGTGAGAATGGTAGAGGGGGAGCTGATAGGATATAATACAAGATAAAGGTTGTTAGAAGGGAAGATTTAAAAGGATTAGAAAGCATTATGTAATGTGGCGAAAACGGCAAAAATAGATTAACGATTTGGATGAGTAGGGAGAACAAGGATGAAATGGTTAACGGTTAAAGGTTAAAAGCAAAATAAATGTGCTATACATCTAAGGTCATGTAGCACTATAGTAAATGTTAGTGAAGGGTGGTTGAGTCAGTGATTTGTTGTTAAAGCTGGGCAAAGGAATTGGCGAGTGAATGGGTTAGGGTCGGGTGAGGTAATGTAATGGGGTTAGATTAAGTAAAGGATATATATGCGTTTGAGGAAGGAAAACAGGTTGTCAAAGCAGAAAGCGAGATCCTGTAAGGATGTCTGATAGGTTGGGATGTCTATGCAGGGAGGATAGGTGGGGGAAAGTTGAGGTAGGGGCTACTTCAAAATGTGGACATGACAATAGAAAGTGGGGAAATAAGGATGAAGTTGATCTCCCCCTACACAACCAGCAAGGGATTGGGTGGGGGGTAATATTGCTATAAATCTGGCATTTAATTATTGGTTTATCAAGTCAACACTTGGCATTCGAGTAGCATACAACTAAGGTAATTAGTCAAGACGTGGGGGAAACGATGTCAAGAGTACTAAATTCTACCATGTCCCGACCACCCCCACCCCATTTCCTAGATTAAGTTTACATTTATACGCCATTTTCCTCTAATACAAAAGTTGTGATCAGCTCATTTCAGACTGCCCGAAAGCATAGAAGTTTCTTGGTTTGAAATTTGATAAGCAGAATTACCCGCAATCATACGCAGGATTATATTCACAAAAGATATGGGGCAATTGCTTTTTCTAGATTGGCTTTAATACAGATTTGAAATTGTGGATATTTCTGCTTAATCCATCCCTGCCTAGTTACGATGCGTTTATGCCAAATAAATCAATATATTTATAATTTGATACTTTACTGGACATTAAATATAAACCATCTTTACTCAAGTCAAGAATAATCATAGTTACTAAACCCTAATAAGGAAGGGTCTTTTTAGATGGTTAGTGTAAAGGACATTGAAAATCAGGTATAGGTTTTATTTTTCTTTATTGGTTTAAAAAAAAAAAAAAGTCTCCAGCAAACGGCCATCCGCTTATACCAAGACAGGAACTGAAAAGTACAAAAAAAAAAAAGATTAACACAGTTAAATACAGTTTTATTTTTGCATTTTGTAAAATCTAACCCCTCAGCCGCACGGTACAGGATCACGCGGGAGAACATGTAATGTAACCCCAAAACTGGTGAAGTGGTCACCAATCGATTATCAAGATATGTGCATGGTCTACTGTATTCTTCGAAGGATATCGGAGCATACAGTAGAGCCTCCATTTCTCGATATACAACATAGTTCCAGAACACCTAGTTTGAAATCTAAACAGGTTCGTCCCATCATTAAATTATGTATCCATCATTGGTCTGCTTAATTTGATATGCTGATAATCTTTCATGTTATCACATTTACAAATATTGAAATAACTTACACTTTGTGCAACTAAATTATTCCAGTTCAAATGTAGTTCATTACTAGAGGTTCTACAGCTGCGAAAAAAACCTGAAAAGGAAAGTTACTTATAAAGCACAATATCTATATTTTTCTTTACATCTATATATATTCTGTTATCAGAGGTAGTGACGAGTTGATTTCACATTTAAGTCAGAATAGGTAAGGTAGTGCATCATATTGTGAACATGTCCGTGATAAAGATCTTTGGTGCTTACCGCATTTTTTCTTTTCCACCTTTTTTTCCCCATAAATGTAGAAGAATATAAACCTGTAAAGATGAAAGGAGAACTTTAGACAAACATGAAATTTATGATACTCATTTCTTTATATACATTTAGGATCAGCAGTAGCTAGTAGTGATCAGGAATCACTTTCTTTTTTTTCATCACTTCAAGTAGGATCAAATCTAGAAAAGCACTATTAGGTATACAAACCCAGTTGATTACACACCTTTTTCCTCCACTTAGCATCGGTTGTCCAGCTGTAATTAAAAAAAAAAAGTTTAAACTATAGAACCAATACAATAATATCTCTAATGTCAAGCTTAGTTCAGATTTAAAAATTAACTTCACATTATTCAGAGAGTACACTAGGGATCATCATTTTTCAACTTTAAAACCATCAATATATATACAAACCTGAAATATAGCAAGTCTTCATCTCTGCTGGACCATACAGACCTTCTGTAACAAGAATTGCATTATTATATTTATAATCTAATAACCTTAACTATCTACACATCCATTATAATCAGAGATCTTGGTGGAATGTAATCAGTCGAATCATAAGTAGCAAATGGTGTCATCCTTGTTGCCATGGAAAGGGGAGAAAAAAAAAGAAAAAGAAAAGTAAATACACACCTAGAATCCTGCCCTCGAGTAAACTTGACAGGAAAAGCTGGTAACGACGAGCTGTTCATCCAGTCCTGATTAACAAGAAAATTCATTAGGAACAGTACTTTACAAAATTATAGCATCTTATTTTGTCAGCTTAATCAGAGATCTTGGTGGAAAGTAATCAATAGAATCATAAGTAGCAAATGGTATCATCATGGTACATCTATTATAGCATTCTTTATTATATGCAAGCCCTTTGCTCACCTGATGACTGGATATTTTAAGGACCACTAGCAAATCTGTTGGGGGGAGGAAATAAAATTTATGAGTGCATATTCAGGCCTTGACCTAATGTTTTTCTCAACCTGCAAAACTTCAGATCTTGGTGGAAGTAATATTTATCATCACCTATCAATTACTGGATATCATCATATAATTTTTATCAAGAAAGTAATTTTAAAAACCCACTACCAGCCACAGGTTCCCAGATCTTCAACAATTATAGGAACAAAAGTAAATTTTTTTTACATTTTCAGGTATGGTAGGAAAATTGAAGTAGGGTTTTAAAGTACTTTTAGAAAAAAAAAAAAAAAAAAAAAAAAAAAAATTAGCTTACCTTGATGTATTTTTCTTTTTTGTAAATATAAATCAAGACTTCTGTACAAAATCTTTGTAGGCACCACTATCCAAGTACACCACTTCTGCAATGCAAATTTATTATAATTAGAACAAGATCTGAGCAGACACATTCGTAAATACTTAAGACTGATATCAGTCCAGCATAGGTTTTCTGCATAATTTCCTCTGATCTGGTGCCAAAAAATTCATCATGTTCTATTTCTCCGATATAGTTTCAAATTTCTGTATATGAATATATTTTCTGAACCACTATTTCATTTGACTTTAAAAAAAGATGAATTTAACATGTACTCACCTCAACAGATTTTGCACCAAGCTGGTAAAACCCATGCAAGCTGGAATGAAAGGCTTTTCATTAGAAAGCTTAAACATTATTATCCAAATAATGTAATGATGTGTTACATCAGTGACCACGAAAATCATCTAAGAATATTCAGGGATGATTGATTTATGCATCACTTCAGTCAAGAAATATATATCCAATGAAGTTTTAATACATACCGTTCCTTATTGATATAAATTCCACCAACTGTTGTCAGTACATCTTGAAAACCTGGAAATAGAGATAGAATAGAGTTAACTGGCAATTTTAGATTACTCCAAGTTTTCTGAACAAAATACTTGGTTTATGCATACCCCCCCCCCCCAGGCACTAAAATATAACTGGTCTCACTTTGGAATATTGGAATGTATGGTAATCAAGTTCAAAAAGGAACATGACTCGTACCAGTCCCTCCCACCCATATTTCTACATCAAAATTATCACATCTATATCTATTGAAATCCGTTTCATGTCCTGATTAACCAATTATCTTGCCAACTTCATAAAAGCTCCCTTAAAATGATTAATTTGCAAACGCAACTTCAAATGTGCCATAAACCATTTTATTCAATAACTTAAAATTACCCAACTCCCTTCAGGCCACCCAAGGAATTTACCATCAATCTGCCAGATGATGCACTTCCTAGCAGTTTAATTGGCATAGTTTTAATCAAGAGTCCATGTTAAAAATTCCCAAACTTCTGTTTTGTATAAAGAGGATGTGAATAAATGCTCAAGACATTTCTTTACACCTATGCAACAAGATTAAAATCAGTCGGGTTTTCTGCTACAAAAGTCCTTGATTAAATATATTTTTCCCCAAGATTAGGAATGGATCAAAATATGATATAGAGGGTAACAAAGTCTGTATCTTTCCATAGTGACAAGTAAAGACATCCCTAACCTGTCTCACCAAGGAATAGAAGTTAATCTTCTTCCACTTTCGGCGCCATATTAGCAATCACAACCAACATGGGTTCCTATGGGAAGGTATTCTATCAAACATGCACCTTCTACACAAAGTAAGTATTTTTATCACTTGAAGCCGACAAAATATTGCTATGTTCAAGACTAACAACTTTCATGGAGGGTTTCCGTACTGTTAAAAAGTTTAATACAATGGACCCAGAATTCAAGAGGGAAATTACACTAGATACACAAGCCTTTCATGGAAATGGAATATACAAGTTTTCCAAGCAATGCTGAAATAGATTCCAATACATTTGCAAATTATTATATTCCATATCAAAAGTTTAATTGTAACTTACCATAGTTATGTCCTGCAAAATTTGTCACCATACTGAAAAAAAATGGGAAAAGAAATTATAATCGGCTTTACTACAAGCCAAGATTATCACTTTGGAAGCAAGTGCAACAGATTTGAATAAAAATGAAATATGGAAATATTAAAGGTTTTGTATATTTCATTCTACATAAAAATTAAATTAAGCCACTATGTAGATTGGATTTTACAAGAAAAAAATTGTTCCTAATCCAATGGAGACTAAAAGTATAGGATAACTCATCATCTCACCCTTGGAAAAGGGTTTCTTCTACTTCCACTTGACGGCCAGAAAGGAACAATTTCCTTCCTGGTGCTTTTGGGAAGGTAATTCATAAACAATTTGAATTTCAATTGTTACAAGACTTCATTTCTAAGAAAGTAAAAATTAGAAACTATGCACCCTATTCAATTTTAATATGCCATCGTTAGTAACCAACAGTTACCAGGTTATCTTCCCATCTCAAAATTTGAATCAAATCTGCCTTATATCAACTATTGAAAATTATTAAAATTACTAAGTGGTGTGGTTACAAAGTGGCCACTAAACCTACATGTTCAACTGCTACTATTTTGCGGCTTCCTTTCAGGTCATCTGCAATTCTCTAGTCCATCACCAGTCTGCATTCCTGTAATGCAGAAAACCTTTCATGAGAGGTCATGTTAACATTATATGTAATATCCACATTAAAAAACACATTTATCCCTTGTTCCATTGCGACAATCAGCACTTTACACTAATCATCTCACCCAGGAACAGAAGTTACTCTCCTTCCTCTTTCGGCACCGCATTAGTAATTGCAACCAACATGGTTTCCTATGGGAAGGTATTCAAATTTTACCAAGTACATACATTTAACATGCCATTACATACCTTTTTCTAGGGATGTGGTGGTACACTTAATGCAAGCATCTCCTTTTGAAGGGCTTCTGAAAGACCAAGTTTCCCAAATTAGTATTTGTAGATCAGATCAATGCATGTGTAAATAAAATTTACCAGCTTTACTTCCACATAAGCAAGCACATCTTGCCCTGGGATTGGTGCTTAATAAGCAAAGTATTCAAGATACAAGTAACCAGACTTACTAAATTGTCCCTAATCCAATTTGAGACCAAAATTATGGGTTAACGATCATCTCAGGCTTGGAAAGAGATTTATCTACTTCCACTTGACGGCCAGAAAGGAAAGCTTTCGCTTCTGGTGCTTTTGGGAAGGCAACTACTACAGTATTCATATACAAGATTACTAGCAAGTACACTTACAAAATCCATCTTTACTAAGTAATCTTGTAGTTTTGGTTGGAAATTATATGGCAAGGTTTGTGAATATCGTATAATGACAAGTCATACAAACTTGGTAATAGGCGAGGCTAAATATTTAATGTGAAATCTCCGTCAAAAAATTATCGACTAAAGAAATTAAACCCATAATTTACCATCATGCCATTGCTTACCTGTATTTTATGGAGATGGAGTAAGGGAAGTTCTCAGGTCAACTTGACTGCTCGAATCACAGGGATTCCTGAAAGATGAAAAATAATCAAATTTAGCAAGAATGGGGGTGGGGGAGGGAAGGGTAGGGTATGAATACAAGACCTAAAAAATTGTCCCTTGTTCCATTGCGACAATCAGCACTTTACACTAATCATCTCACCCAGGAACAGAAGTTACTCTCCTTCCTCTTTCGGCACCGCATTAGTAATTGCAACCAATATGGTTTCCTATGGGAAGGTATTCAAATTTTACCAAGTACATACATTTAACATGCCATTACATACCGTTTTCTAGGGGTGGTGGTGGTACACTTCATGAAAGCATCTCCGTTTGAAGGGCTTCTGAAAGAGCAAGTTCGACGATTAGATCAGTGCATGTAATCAAAATTTACCATCTTTACAACCACACAAGCACATCTCACCCTGGGATTGGTGCTTAATAAATAGTATTCATAATAGGTAACGAGTAACTATACTACCGTCACTAAATTGTCCCTAATCCAATTTGAGACCAAAATTATGGGTTAACTATCATCTCAGGCTTGGAAAGAGATTTATCTACTTCCACTTGACGGCCAGAAAGGAAAGCTTTCGCTTCTGGTGCTTTTGGGAAGGCAACTACTACATTCATATCCAGATTACTATAGCAAGTAAGCAAAATCCATCTTTCCCAAGTACTCTTAGTTTGTCAGAAATTATATGGTAAGGTTTGTGAATGGGACAGAATCCACTGGGTTATATTTTTGATAACTTCTCCCAAAATACCGTAAAATGAAAATCAAACTTTAATACGAGAAGCTAAATATTTAACAAGGACCTTAATGTGAAAACACCCTCAGTAAAAAAATTATCTACTACTGAAACCATCACATCACTGCTTACCTGTATTTTATGGAGATGGAGTCAAGAAAGTTCTCAGCTCAACTTGACTGCTCCCATCACAGGAATTCCTGAAAGATGACAAAATCAAATTTAGCAAGAATGGGGGTGGGGGAGGGAAGGGTAGGGTATGAATACAAGACCTAAAAAATTGTCCCTTGTTCCATTGCGACAATCAGCACTTTACACTAATCATCTCACCCAGGAACAGAAGTTACTCTCCTTCCTCTTTCGGCACCGCATTAGTAATGGCAACCAACATGGTTTCCTATGGGAAGGTAAATTCTATATGGCAGTTCTCAATAACATACCTTTTGTTCAATTAGATGCAGAAGTGTAGGTCTTCAACCAATATCAACGTGCCTCGGCTTCATTTTCTGAAAGGAAAAAAGATTTCATAGAGCAATGTCTCTCAGAATACCCGAGTCAATTACTAAAAAGTATTTTAAATTGTTCCAAATTCCATTGCGACAAAGAGCACTTTTCAACTCTATATCTCACCCTGGAACAGGTTTTACTCTACTTCCTCTTTCGGCGCCATACAAGCAAGTTAAACTGACATGGGTTCCTATGGGAAGATATCCATCTGATTTAGATCACATTAGTTTAAAATTTAAAGTGAATTAATACTAACCAGCACTTCATTCTTCAGGCTTGACAAATTTTGCTTGTATGAAGATTCTTTGTGCATCAATGCCTTCCTTCTTATTGACAGTTTGACGTGTCACATAGGAATTACTGGCAGTCACAAATCCTGCACCCTCGAACAACTGAGCAAGCTCTTCCTCAGTGAAGTAATATGCCCTAGAAAGAAAGATTACATCAATGACAAACTCAACTGTAAAGTATTCCAGAAGTACACATTAACTTTATCCAATAAGCATCTACCTCAGATAACCAAATTCACATCAGCCAATAGGTACCAACCTAGTGCCATCCTGTCGCACATATAGACGCTCCCCAAGTTTGCTTCCTGGCCCAAACCTCAGCATAGCCATGTCATACAAGCCATAGTCACGGACTAGCACCATACCTCCTGGTCGCAGAGAACGGTATAAGTTTGAAATGGCGGTTTGGAATTTGTCAGGATGCAAGGCCGAAAGGACAAAGATCAAGCTTATAATGTCCACTGCATGGTTAGTCTTTTCAAGCAATTCATCCTGAAAAGGAAAAATGTTTTTGCATGAATATTTTGAAGCCAATACATGTCTAGATAGCTCACTCATCCAATAAGGAATCTTTACATACATTCCAGTTGTAGACTCACCTTAGTAATGTCACACTGGAAAGCGCAAACTTTCGTTTCATCATACATGGGATGGCTCTGCACAAATTCAATTGCTCTTGGGGAGAAGTCGCATGCATACACAAAGAGGTTCAAGCCATCTTCCAACAGTGGATAGAAGAAATTTCCAACTCCACAACCAACCTATATGCAAAATAAAATAAGTATTACAATCAAATTTATTTCAGATTTATTTCACTGGCAGCATACTATTTAGCCAAAGTCAATTACATTTCAGATATATTTGCAGCATTCTACCTATAGTCACATACACAACTCACCTCTAACAAAGTTCTTTTCACTGCACCATCTCCTATGAGGTCTTGGAACTCCCTGGTTGTCCAATGCCGATCTTTGAAAAACCTAAAAAAAAAATTAATGCAGTTGCTAACAATTTAGAGATACTATTAATACTTATCTCCATATACCAGAAAAGCAGTATTCTTGGGACAATCAGTACCATACATACCTAGTTTCATTGCGCTTGTAGAACTTGTCCCAGTTCTTTGCCACTTCTTGCTCTAGTTTCTTTTGTTGGAATTCAGAAAGCAATCCACGCGACTCCTGCTGTTTCAGCTTCTCCTCCTCCTCTGGGGTCAGGGAACGGAGGTGGTGGCCAAGCATGCCTCTCTCTGGGATAGCCATCACTGCAGGGGTGGAGGGTGGATCTACTTTAAGAGGATTCATCTATAAAATCTACATTTCTGCATACAAAGCTATACAACATTACTATACATGTTATATATACAGATGTAACTAAAATCTTTACACTTCAGGTCACAATTTGCTTTCAGACAGAACTGCACAACTAAGATTTAAAATCTATGGTTTTATGATCATGGAAGGGAGGAAGGAAAGGAGAGGAGAGGGGGAAAAAAAAAAAAAAAAAAAAAAGGCCAGATAGAAGCAATGTACACGAGAACGGGCACTTGTGCAGAAAGGAATCCACATTAACTATCAATTTGTTGACCTAGGAACAAACTAATGGAGATCATATAAGGCAGAAATGTGCACAACACTAATACTCACTGGCTTCCAGAACACAGAAGACCTGGCCAATGTTCTGTAATGAAAAAGAACATTTGATTAAACCAATGTTCTGTGGCAGCCAAGACCAGAACTTGCAAGTTAATAATCAGCTCCGAAACATTTAACATTATTATTCTATATGGCACTATGTTTTCATCAGTTTAGTCTATTTCACGTGAGAAAACATTGGAAAATCAAAAAGATACTTGCCTTCACCGTGGCATTTCGAGGCTCTCCAAGTCACAGTACTCCTGAAAGTGAACGAGAATTTTCAAATACAATGGCAATTTCTACAAAATAAAGGAACAAGTCCAAGAAGGTATTAAAATTCTTCAAAACCGCTAAAAATCAAATATTAAAAATATATATACATTTCTTAAAGGTTATTCTTGCTCTAAGCTTATATTTTCACAGGAAGAAACTAAAATTTAACTACGAAACGAGAGAGTGTACGGCTGGCTTATATAACGGTGCTCGGCCACGTGGTCCGAACTCTTTCATTAACTTCAATAAACTCCAAAATGATACCGGTTACGTTGAGGAACGAATGCAATTATTCATTTTAAGGCTGGCTGACCAAGGCTAGTTAAAATAATAGTATTTTAGAGTATGTAAATGTGTGGAAAAAAAGACTCCTTAAAATAAATAGTCGATATTTCTATTTATAATTCTATAACATTTCCCAAGTATTAAACAGGAGCAAACTCAGGATTATTAAGCTTTTCAGAATTACTGAAACTTTAAAGACAAACACTACTCAACGACCTTCTGTAAACTAAATAAATTACTTTACGAACTAGTAAAGTCGCTCGAGGGAAAGAACCCAAAACGGGCACCTTAGCAACCGAACATCTTTCGTTTCGTAATCGGTAAACATCCACCATATGGATACATAAAAATCGATGACGATAAGCGAATCACCTTGTCCACGTGTCGAACTACTAGTAAGGACACGTGTAATAGCAACTTACCAATAGAAGTTCTAGATTTCCGGGATTCTAGATTTCTCAGGAGATGAGGAAGAGAACTTTCTCTTTAGCTGGCGAGGAGCGAGTGGCCGAGTCTCCTCTTCTTGCTTACGTCACATCCTCGCTCGCACCCATTACATGCCGCATACTCCCCGATAATCGTTATTAAACGTTTATTATCCTTCTTCCCTTTATATTTAAGACAAAACTTTATATACATATACTCCAAAATATAATACCGGCATTCTGAGTTCCATTAGAGCAAATATAAAAATAAACTCTCTTTGAAAAATAGTAAAAGGCGGTCATATGAATATGTAACTCGCCCTCTCCGATCTTGGAAGACGTGTACCAATGAGAGAGCAGAACTAGATGTGACGTCAACCAATCGAAATTCACCCAGTGGTACCACGTGGTCTAAACCAACCAATCAGAGATCTCCACGAGACTTTGCAGACGATACATGTATCCCAACGCAAGCTTAGGACGCCGAGTGTCATTCACCGACAGGGAGAGAAGAGACGTAGACTGAGTGAAGTTCTGTGATTACTAGTGATTGAATCGACTAGATTCATATAGTGGTCCTTTAAACGACGTAAGTATTAGTGCTTTGTTATTTGTGATGCTGGACTGGTGTTGCAAAAGTGAATATGTAAATATTTCAACGCGATTTGTAGACTTCAAGGAAAAACTACCGGCGCGACGGCTTGGTTAGACAGAATGTCGAATTGCTCGACCAAATTATATCAAAATTCCTTGTAGCTCATAGTTATTGCAAAGGTCTGTGACCGTATCCCATGCAGGGAATAAATATTATAAATGTTTGGCGAAACGAGGGGCGGGGTGTGGGCGGAGGCGGATTCGAGAACCTCCTAGAAATTCCGAATTTCCTTGTGCATTCCCTTTAGTGTTGATTTATTAAATGCCCTCCAAACACTACTAATTATTAACAAAGCACGCTCGGAAGATATTTTCAGTATTTCGTACCGAAAATGCGTTAAAGCTGTTCGGCCTAAAAGTGTACCGGCTTCACCTGTCAAAGTCATCATGTGTGAATTTTAACCTGGGCTTGGGGGGGGGGGGGGGGGGAAACGCTCATTTTAGCACGAACAAGACTACGAGGTCATTGGCCCTAGATTGCTTCGGCAACATATGTCACTCCTTTCGCGTGGCAAATGGCAACCGGAAGTTCTAAAACGCCTGTCAAGTAGGGCGTGTGACGTCAGCAGGTGGTCAACCTAACGGGATAAGGCGGCTGCTCGCTGGGCGTCTGCGGGCTTGGGTGTCGGTTGTTCATGTGGAGATAGGAATGCGCTGGATATTGGTAGATCGTGTTGATATTAAGGTTTTAATTTAGCTGGGGGAGATAATATATGAAGTTAGGAATGAGCGGCTGTTGCTTTCAGTTAACTTGTACTGCATTTTTTTTTTTTTTTTTTTAACTTAGAATTGCTAAGTCAGGATAGTTGCTGTTTATGACTTGTTTACCATGCAATTTCTAATTATATTTTTCTCTTGCAGACTATGAGGTGTTGGACAGCACTAGCAGCGATCGCTGCCGTCATGGCAGTGGCTGCAACGGCGAAGGACAAGAAGGAAGAAGTTGGAACCGTCATTGGTATCGACTTGGGAACCACTTATTCATGGTAAGTTTATACTGTTTTTAGATAACGAATTTCATGCATAGTTTGACTTGTAATCTTAGTTTTATACTTGCATGTTTGCAATGTGCATAAATTGAGATATTAAACAATCTCCCCCTCCCCCCTCTAGCGTTGGTGTGTTCAAGAACGGACGAGTCGAGATCATTGCCAACGACCAGGGTAACCGCATCACCCCCTCGTACGTCGCCTTCACCGCCGACGGCGAGCGTCTGATTGGTGACTCTGCAAAGAACCAGCTGACGACCAACCCTGAGAACACGGTGTTCGATGCCAAGCGTCTCATCGGCCGAGAATGGACCGATAAGTCCGTTCAGCACGACATCCAGTTCTTCCCCTTTAAAGTAATCAACAAGAACGACAAGCCTCACATCAAGGTCGCCACAGTCCAGGGCGAAAAGGTCTTTGCTGCAGAGGAGATTTCCGCCATGGTGCTGGGCAAGATGAAAGAGACCGCTGAAGCTTACCTAGGCAAGCCCGTGACCCATGCTGTTGTCACCGTCCCTGCCTACTTCAACGATGCTCAGCGCCAGGCCACTAAGGACGCTGGCATCATCGCCGGCCTCACCGTCATGAGGATCATCAACGAACCCACAGCCGCCGCCATCGCTTACGGCATTGACAAGAAGGACGGCGAGAAGAACATCCTGGTCTTCGATCTGGGTGGCGGAACCTTCGACGTCTCCCTCCTAACCATCGACTCGGGTGTGTTTGAGGTCGTGGCCACCAACGGAGACACTCATCTCGGAGGCGAGGACTTCGATCAGCGAGTGATGGACCACTTCATCAAGCTGTACAAGAAAAAGAAGGGCAAGGATATCAGAAAGGACAACCGTGCCGTGCAGAAGCTCCGTCGTGAAGTGGAAAAGGCCAAGCGCTCCCTCTCCTCCAGCCACCAGGTCAGGATCGAGATCGAGTCCTTCTTTGAGGGTGATGACTTCTCAGAGACCCTCACCCGTGCCAAGTTCGAGGAACTGAACATGGATCTCTTCAGGTCTACCATGAAGCCTGTACAGAAGGTGCTTGAAGACTCTGACCTCCAGAAGAAGGAAATTGACGAGATTGTACTTGTTGGTGGTTCCACTCGTATTCCTAAGATCCAGCAGTTGGTGAAAGAGTTCTTCGGTGGCAAGGAGCCATCCCGAGGTATCAACCCGGACGAGGCTGTAGCTTATGGCGCTGCTGTCCAGGCTGGTGTCCTCTCTGGTGAGGACGACACCAACGACCTCGTGCTGCTCGACGTGAACCCCTTGACCCTGGGTATTGAGACCGTGGGAGGTGTCATGACCAAGCTGATCCCTCGCAACACTGTCATCCCCACCAAGAAGTCCCAGATCTTCTCCACTGCCTCTGATAATCAGCACACTGTCACCATCCAGGTATTCGAAGGTGAACGTCCCATGACCAAGGATAACCACATCCTAGGAAAGTTCGACTTGACTGGCATCCCCCCAGCCCCCCGTGGTGTCCCTCAAATCGAGGTGACTTTCGAGATCGATGCCAACGGTATCCTGCAAGTGTCTGCTGAAGACAAGGGCACAGGAAACAAGGAAAAGATTACCATCACCAATGATCAAAATCGTCTCACTCCTGAGGATATTGAGCGTATGATCAAGGACGCAGAAGTGTTCGCTGACGAGGACAAGAAGCTGAAGGAGCGAGTCGAATCTAGGAACGAACTCGAGTCCTATGCCTACAGTCTCAAGAACCAGATTAACGACAAGGAAAAGCTTGGATCCAAGCTTTCCGATGAAGATAAGGAGAAGATGGATGAAGTCATTGAAGAGAAGATCAAATGGCTCGAGGACAACCCCGAAGCAGATGCCGAGGACTACAAGACTCAAAAGAAGGAATTGGAAGACGTCGTCCAGCCAATCATCACTAAGCTTTACCAACAGAGTGGTGAGGCGCCTCCTCCTACAGAAGACGAAGAAAATTATGAAAAGGACGAGTTGTAGGTTTTATATGGGGACATTAGACGTACCATAATTTATTCTCCTTATGAACGGGGGAGCATATTGCATGGAAAAATTAGTTTTTCATCTTCATCATGTTAATATAGTACTCAGCTAGTTGTCATCTCATCTGTGTGAGAGTTGGGTAAACAAGGAAAGGCATTTTTTTTCTGTATGTTTCTGCACAATTTCATTCCAAGTGTGAATGCAAAAGGATGTATGCTTTCTATAATAAACTATAAAATCTTAATTTACTTGTATTTATCCTTTATGTTCATTGTTCGCAAGGGAATACAAAAGACTATAAATGTAAGTGTGAAATTTATCTATACACTAAGCACTTGTCATTTACTATTATAAAGGCAAGAAAAGGAATTGGATGAAACATGTGCTCCAGTTTATCGCAATGTTTATCTTACAATAATGAACTTCAAAGAAAATGTAACCTAAACTCTGAATGACAACAGAAAACAAACCTACATTCCATCGTAACTTTTGTTCATTTTTGAGATACGGAATAAATTACCACAAAGTAATTACATTGTAATGTTGCCGAGTAACGATAGTAGGGGGGGGGGGGGATAAATTCTGATAGTCTTGAATGACTAATCAGACCCAACCGATGTCAAAAAGGTGTATATAGCAAATACTCAAATTTAAACATTGTATACATAAGTGTAAAGGTCTGTAGTAGTAGCAGCAGCATAAATGGTGGGCATTTGGGGATCTTCAGGCCTATTCGTATTGGCTGGCATGTGTAGACCGCCTTAACACTGAATTGAATACTTTGACAATTAGCTGGAATTTCTCAATTTCTCAAAGGAATAACCCCGGAACTCCTTTTGTGGAGGGGGATGTACAGATGGACATAAATTTTTATGTACACAATTGTGTTTATCTATATTTTGACATGCGTGATGTAATGAATTTAGTCGCAAAATATTAGATTACATTATAGTATTCATACATATATATATGCAGAATATACACGTATTTATGTACACCCACAATCCGCAAAGAAAGCAAGCTCGTGTGCTCAAAAAAAGTAAACTAAAGTATGCTACACATAATCCTGTTACATACTGAAAAAATACATTATATACATAACATGCAAATGTACGAAAGAACACCTCATATTCACTCGCACTCATTCACTTATTCAATCACTCGACCACTCTTCCTCTCCTTCCCTCTCTCATTTCTTTCTCTTTTTTCTCCCTATCCTTCACCATACGTATTCACGTACACACACGCGTACACACACACGTACACACACACACACGTACACACACACACACACGCGTACACACACACACACGTACACACACACACGCGTACACACACACACGCGTACACACACACACGTACACACACACGTACGTACACACACACGTACACACACACGTACGTACACACACACGTACACACACACACGTACACACACACACACACACGTACACACACGTACACACGTACACACATGTACACACATGTACACACACACACACACGTACACACACACACACACACACACACACACACACACACACACACGCACACACACACACACACACACACACGTACACACACACACACGTACACACACACACGCGTACACACACACGTACGTACACACACACACGTACACACACACGTACACACACACATACACACACGTACACACACGTACACACACACACACGTACACACACACACACACACACACACGTACACACACACACACACGTACACACACACACACACACACACACGTACATACACACACACACACGTACACACACACACACATACACACACCCACGTACACACACACACGTACACACACACACGTACACACACACACGTACACACACACGTACACACACACACACACACACGTACACACACGTACACACACGTACACACACACATGTACACACACACACACACACACACACACGTACACACACACACACACACACACACACGTACATACACACACACACACGTACACACACACACACACACACACACACGTACACACACGTACACACGTATACACACACACACACACACACACACATACAAACGTACACGTACACACACGTACACATACACACACGTACACGTACACACACACACACGTACATACACACACACACGTACACACACACACACACACACACACACACACACACACACACGTACATACACACACACACGTACACACACATACACACGTACACACACACACACACACACACACACACACACGTACACACACACACACACGTACACACACACGTACACACACGTACACACACACACACACGTGTACACACACATACAAACGTACACACACACACACACACACACACACACACACACACACACACACACGTACATACACACACACACACACGTACACACACATACACACGTACACACACACACACACACACACACACACACACACACACGTACACACACACACACACACACACACACACACACACGTACACACACACGTACACACA
>NC_061856.1:12081441-12086441 GCF_019202785.1 Penaeus chinensis | reverse complement strand
GGAACAGATCAACTTAAAATGATAAAGCAGTATGTGGATGCTACTGTAAATCTAACAAAATATATAAAATAAATGTCTCGACCACAACCATCTATGTGGGACTCCGGATCAGAAATTAGAGAAATCCCCACAGGGGAAAATACAAAAAACATCCAGTACACAAAATAAACTGAACAACTCCTGCAGCACAGACCTTGCTCTTCGCTGAGCCCAGCATGGAAGGAAGCCATCTGCTTTCCCTTGAGTCCATAAGAAGAAAGATGGCATCATGTTCTTCTACAAGTTGTTCTAATGTTTCCACATCTTTTCTGACTTGATCAATCAGACTATCACTGACAGTGTGTCCAGGCATTGGAATGTTCAGTACTATGCCATTGGAATTCTGAAAGAGTAAAAAGAAAAAAAAGTAAAACCATACAAGTCATGAAACTAATAGAAATAAAAAATAATAATAAATAAATAAATAAATAAATAAAAACTCTTGCTAGTCCTTAACCCAAATCCGATGGGCATGACATGTACTTACGTGCCATGCCCACTGTGAGTTTACTTTATTACTTGTTTTTACACAGAGATGGCTACACTTAAGTCATCAATGAGCCAATTACTGCCTGCCTCGCCTGTTTACCCTTTTCCTTGATTTTTTAAAATATTTTACATATCTAATATTGATGTTACTAATGTCAATAACATTATAGTAATTATAATATGACTATAATAAAAAGAACACCATTAATATTCATAATAAAAAGTTTTTCCCACCAATTCAAGAAAAGGTGAAATCAGATATGGTCACAAGGTCTACTAACTGACTCCTTTGTGGCTAAGCACTAGCAGAGCCATCATTTCACACACAAAAAAATTTAAATGAGCACAGTATTCAGTTAATATTTAATTGTCTCATTATATCATGACATTCTTTAGCACGAAATTAACTAAATAATTTCCAGACAAGCAAATGCTCACTGTATAAGAAAACATTCGTGCAAGGAACGTTGTTTTCAGTCATGAAAAATGTGGAAGGGTTACCATAATATAAATATGACAAGTGTTACTCCTTTCCTTATCGATTTTCTATTTACACTGTGTAAAACAGGTGCGGCTTTAATAGATAGGCGAAAGCAAGTTTAAAAGTTTAACTTGGGATATAATCAAAGAAACTGATAAATAATCCAGTAAATATCTGAAAATGTATAAAGCATGGAATGTTTAAACTGAAATATGAATTTTTATAGATATATAACATTACTAAATATGTTCTATTTCACTTCCCACAAAGTGCAAGTCTGGGGAATATTATGTGAATACCCATAAGAAACACAGGAAGAGAAACTCACAACTCTTGGGAAAATGTCCTTTAGGGCTTTAGCAGCTGCTGTAGCTTTGGTCTCTCCTCCATTCAAACAGGAGTCAAAGACAAACAGACTCTGGCGGACGGGGTTGCTAAATGACACCTTCCCACTATCTACAAGAGTTATGTTGCGAATACCCCAACCCTGAAAATTAGGACATTTTGAAAACAATTACAAGATTATAATAACAATACGATTTTACTATTTTATGTACAGTACCATGCTAATTCTCACTAGTTTCAGTAGGCCAGTCTCAAAAAAACATAAAAATATCAGAAAATCTTCATGCAGTAATGAAAGCAATATACTACTAATACCATACTGCATGATACTACAACAGGGAACAGACTATTACAAACATGCATCTTACCAAGAGGCAACGTGCAACGCCACAGCCAAGAGTCCCTGCTCCCAAGAGTAAACACCGAGTGCCTTGTATAACTGGAAGATTGAGTTGTGGGGCTACTCTCCACCTCATCAACTTTAGGTTCAAGTCTACTGCTGATTCAGCTAATCTGGTAAAGAAAACACATTCTCAAAAACATATGTGCCAATATTAAATACAGCCTAAATATTGAAGACTACAAAAACATACATATAAAGATGAAATTCTGGCAGATAAAGAACCACAAAATGCATAACCCTTGGCCTTGTCACCTTGTAGGATCCATTGTGGAAGACAGGTTGACCATGCGAGGACCCATTTTTCCTCTTTCGTTCTTTTCCCATCCGAGACATGAAGGCATCTCGTGATGACTGCTCTGATCCAGAATGCCTCCCAAGTCAACCTCAATGAATATACTGTGACTAGCATCTTGAACTCCACTTCTTGTTCTTATTCTTAAGCACAGGATCTTGTTGATGGGCCACTGTTTTGACCTTGAATTGGTGAGGAAATGAATTTTTCTTTAATTTTCTAAATCTAAGGATTTTTTTCCTCTTTCTTTTACATGTAGTATGGGATCTAAACTTAAACTACTACTACATTTATTCTATCTCTCTCCCTTTATATACACACACACACACATTTTAACAAATATAAACAACATCCAGAAATGTACCATTTCAGTAAAACCAGAGTGAGAAGATTTCGCAAGGGCCATCCAGGATTCTGAGGCAGGGTGCATGGATCACAAAATCCCAAGAACACTTCTGCATCAGTCTGAAATGCATCAAGGGAAAAGAGGAAAAAAATTAAATACACATAAAATATATCATTTAAATGACAGTTTACCATTACAATTAAACTATGCTGTAAAAAATATATATATAAAAATAATAAAAATATTAATAGGATTATACAAAAATCCTATGGCTGTGACTGGTTCTTTGGGTACACCTGCAGAAGGCTACAACCAACTAACATGGGACACTAAAATTAAAGTTGGCTGTTAAGCCTCCACACCTCCCCATTTCTACCACTTTGATCTGGTTGCTGTTCAATTAGTTTACTCATTGATATAAGGAGTAGTGTGTATTGTAATATTTTGCTCAAATATTCATCATTTGATAATGGAGGTTTTTAGTAAGTACAGTAAGTTTATTGTGAAGTTGGTGGTGGTAAAAATGGTTCCTGTAGAAAAATAATGCACATGTAACAATGCTAAGTAACTTTTCATTGTGAGATGTAAAGCTACACCAAAAACTATTGTTAGGAGGGGTGTTGAAACATTGAATAACGAAAGGAACCATATGTTATGGAAGGGTTGTTATTTTTGGGATTAAATTGGTCTCATTTTGATTCATAATGTATCAAATACTCATTTCTGGGTTCATATGGATTCAAAGTGACATGATGATTTTTTTCACGCTGGAGACATCAAAAGAAATCTGCATTGTTTCCCTTCACATTGAAGGTTTAACAAATGCAGATATCGCAAAACTATTGGGAATCACGATGATGACGGTGACTAGGCAGATAAGTCAGCATCAGTCTATATGTGTAACAAACGACCCTCTGTCTGGCCATCTCAAATACACAACTGAAGACCAGATAGGCATAATATGATCAGGCCTTTACTTTGCTGATGAGCACTTACTATACATAATCAAAATATTCTATATTGCATCTGAAAACAGCAATTAATTCTCATTATTAGCCTAACAGAACAAAGCAGTAACTTTAATATTGTTAAATAAAAAAATTTGTTTCAGAAGAATTAAAAATCAAAACATTTTTCTATATGTATATTTGTATATCTAATACATTTAACAAGGCAAACAGTGTAAACTTGAGATACAAGGAATAGTAGCAAAAATTAAATCTCAGAGAAAAGTGTCAGTAGTTACAAACTGAATCATCAGAAGATTTGGACAATCCAGGTAAGACTGAAAATCTGACTCCGAAGGTGCCTCAAAGAAGTGTTGTAACTTCGGCATTACAGAAAGAATGTCCAACTTCTCAAAGTTTTTCACAGTGTAAATCAACAACTTTGTACACATTTGTTACAAAGACAACTTCAACAAGTCGATAAGATGGTCTTTACAACCGACTCTTCATTTAGATTGGTAGAACATCCTCAGTTTTGTAAAATGGTTGTAAAGTTGAGGCCAGAATACACTCCTCCAAGAATAGCAATTGCAGACTAATTCCTACCCATGATATATGAAAAAGAATACGCAAAGTGTCCCACAGAGCTGAAGGATGAGACTGTATGTCTGTCTTTATATGGATGGTCTTTCATTCACAACAAGCCTATTATGTGTTACTTTGACAACCTCAAATTGCTATATATATCAAGTGGATACAATAGACACAAAGTGGCCAACCTCATTCAGTTGAATAATTAATAGAGCTCTCAAAATCAGCAACTCAGAAGTGTAAAGAAATTGGTTGCCAAGTTGGTAGCATTGTGACAGATAATGCTGTTAATGTAAAAAAAAAAAAATGAGGAAACTGTTAGAACAGGGAAATGAAATGAAGCAGGTGACCCATGGCTGTACTGTACACATTTTAAATTTTCTGGCTCATCATCTGTAAATTGGCAAATTTAAAGAGCATGTAGTGTATATAATAAAATACTTTAGAAGCAATCACTATGCTTCTGCAAGACACCGCCAGGAAGGTGGGTGACTTTTTGTTATGCCTCGAGACACAAGATGGAACACCATGTTTAACTGTCTGAAGATATACATAAAGAACTGGCCAACTATCATAAAAATTTGTCAAGTTGATAGTGAGCAGATTGATGTCAGAGTTAGAGAGGTGTCTAAATTAACACTGAAGCGGTCAGCAAAGGACCGCCTTGCAAGACTAGAACCAAGAGATGTGGTTTTGGACAAAGTACAGTGATAAATGTACAACTGCAGAGGCAATGAATATATTTAAAGAATTATTCACAACTCCATGCAGTGACAGAGACGCAGTAACTGCTGCAAAAAATAGGTTTGGCCAAGTCATAACACAAGCTAATCTTCTTGCAAACCTGATTCATCCTTCCTTTCAAGGAAAAATGCTTAGTGCAGAAGTGAATAATGCAATGGACTATGCCAATGACAAGTTCCCTCACTTGCCCCAGTCATCATGAAATTTCAAGCCAAATTGGTACCTTTTCATGCAATTATGTTTATTGATTCTGTGACCAAGTGTATGTCAACTGTTGAATGGTGGAGGTCACATTCAAATGTGTTGGATAGTGATGTAATTTC
>NC_061856.1:12073941-12076441 GCF_019202785.1 Penaeus chinensis | reverse complement strand
CTTTAAATCCCCACAGATCATTAAAGATCACTGAATGTAAGACTGAAGTTTACAGTTACTCTTTACCCATTAACTCCCAACTCCTTCATGTTTTCTTAAAGACATTTGCATGCTATCTCCAGCATTCTATTGTAAAATATGTACCCTGTAAGTCCTAAGTAAATATGTTTGATTTTCCATTTTATTGAACAGAGATAAAGCTTTTCAAAGCTTTTCAAAGATGTGACGTCAGTTTATTTATTTTAATTCTTTCCCAATTTTTAAGAATTTTGTACATCATACTGATGAACATAAAGAGATTACATACTGAAATAATCGTCAATATATTCCAAGGAAGGACAGAGGACGAGGTAAGGAGGAGGAAGAGGTGGTAGTAAAAGCATGGGTGCATCACATGTTGTTTTTGTGTTGTCTGTGTCTCTCTTGCTCTTTCTCTTTCCCTCTCTGTAAGATGCTCCTTGTTGGGGTTCCATTGCTGGCACCATTCTGTGAGGGATTTTTGTTGGAGTCCCACCACTGCCATCATTCTGTGAGGTGCTTCTTGTTGGGATCACACTGCTGCCACCAGTTTGTGAAGGCTTTGATATGGTATACCCCCCATGTTGGTGGTTCTGGGAGATGCACAATCTGGTTTGGAGTTTTATTGTTTATATAGGGAGCTTGAGGTGGAGATTGAAGATGAAGGTGTTCAGCCCATGCAGAGTCATGCCAGGCAGAGGTAGATCCATCAGAGAGGTCTGGAGTGGTGGCCCCAAGGAGGTGGCATCCAAGCTGGACATGACTCAGTATGGAGTGTTTGTATGGGTCCAGGAGAAGGTTGAAGGTCATGTCCTTGGTCAACATGATGTTGCAGGCACTCTACCATCAGTTAGAGGGCATGACCTTAGATGCATCTAACCACTCTCAGAGTCTCTTTCTCTTTCTCTCTCTCTCCCCTCCTCCCCTCTCTGCCTGCCCCCTCCCAGTCAACTATACTCCCCCCCTCTCTCTCTCTCTCCCCCCTTTTCTCTCTTCCCAATCTTAACTTCTACATCAGGGCTACTCAACTATTATGAGCAAAGGTCAGTTAGACAAGTTCATATGCTGAAGTCTGAATAAATATTTTACATGTAATCATGAAAATAAAACCACCAATCTGAATCCTCCATAGTGTTCCCATATAATTTTTGTTCATTTCATATTCTCCTTGACTTACTTATACAAAATATAGAGCTAACTAGTAAATATAAATATATTCAATTTTGTAACCAAAATATAAAAAGACTTGGATACTTTTCTCTCAAAAACAATTGAAATGGACAATTTTCAAATGGAAAAAACTATATATATTAAATGTTAAATGTATTGCTACTTTAATAATAAAAACTATTATTTTTGAAACATAACAGGAATTGAACTTTTCCTCTTAGAAAATAAATTGCAGATTTTTCAAATTGTGTCTGGGGTCCCACTATAACACTCAGAAGGTCCAGATTTCGGCTGCCAATTGAGTAGCCCTGTTCTACATGATTTGCCAACTTACCTTTAACTGAGTAAACTTGTGCCAGAATCCTGCATCAACGGCTGAACTAAAGGGAGCAAACTGCAAAATTGCTGCATCTCCCATGATGGTCACTGCTACCAAATCATCTGCAATAATTTTATATAAAAAATTAACCCATTGCAGATGTCAACCCATAGTCAACATTAGATATACTGGCCTCAGAGCAGGTGTCAAGTACATGTTAACACTTTGCAAATCTCATTGAAGTGAACTGTATCCTATACAGTACCATGTAAAGAGGGTTTAGTATGGACTGAAAGTTCACTTGTTTATTTTCAATCTAGTGACACAAGAAGAAGCCCATTATGTTGCTTTAGCCAGTCCACAATACCAAGATGGTCAGCAAGATGATCTGCTGTGGGTCTGAGATGACTACCCCAAGGTAGTGTCCGACTACAATACTGAGATGAAGGGGTTAGGTGTTACAGACCAGGCTGTACAGAGTTCATCAACTGCCTGGAAGTCCATCACACTGTGAATGAAGGACATTTTCCACCTCTTTCATATGGCTGTAGTCAATGCTGTGCTCACAAGAAAATAACAAAACTTAAATTCATGATGTAGGCTTAAAGTCTTATCTTAGCTTCACTGCCTCAGCAATCATTCATTCTGTTAGCCATGTGCATAAAGACTGGGGTTAAAGGTTAGAAGAAATAAATGTCATATAGCACCATGGTAAAGTGTTGTGGTGAAGAGGGTGGAAACAAGTTAATGATCAGGATGTGTTAGACATCAAAGTTTGTAAAACATTGTAAGATAGAATGTTAGTGAAAAGGGTACAGAGGGGGATCAAAGGGAATACAGTGGGGATTTGTAAAAGGGGATGTGGTTAAAGGTATAAGGTGATCCGATGATATGGAGAGTACATCTGAGGAAGGGAGAGTAACACTGTCTGAGGAAACTGCAAAAGGGCTATTATGAAACAATCAGAGGGTAATACAGTAAGAAACAATAGTT
>NC_061856.1:12036441-12056441 GCF_019202785.1 Penaeus chinensis | reverse complement strand
TCATATTAATAATAATTACTATTATTACTATCATTATTATTATTGTTATTATTATTATAATCATTATTGTTGTTATTATCATTATTCTTACTGTTATATCATAATCATTCTGAAGTATGATATTATCATGAATGTCATCAGCAACAGTTACACTATTAGCTGTGATGGTTGTAACTATTCAATAATTATTTCTCCTTTCATCACCCAAAATAAGTAAATCGGAAAAAAAAAATGATTTTAAAATCAATAACACGGTCATTAGAGATAGAACATTAACCCAGTCCTGAATCCCTCGCAGCGGCTGGGCGACCTTCAGGATGCCACCGAAATGGCGAGGCAGGAGCGCTTGCGAGCAGAGGACGAGTGCCAGAGAAAGGAGCGAGTTTATGCTCAGAACGTGCGTCTCCTTCAGGAAGCCGCGTCCCACCTGGAGGAAAAACTCGTGAAGAAGCAGGAGGTTTGTTTCCGCTTCTGTTAAAATATGGTTCGGGGTTTGGCTTCGGCTACTGAGCGCTTTGTGTTGAGTCGAGGTTCTGAACATGACTTGAATCTGTTCATATAATCAGTTGGCATAATCTCTTTGTGATAAGGGTATACATGAGATAAGGTAGATGCTAAAAAGTTTGCACGATTTAAAGTAAGAGAGTTCTTAATAGCCTTGCACTCCACACCCAAACCAGGAACAACTCCGGCTGCAGGAGCACCGCGCCCGCCTCCGCCACCTGACCGCCCTCAGAGACGGCCGCTACAAAACCCTCACCGCCCCCTCCGAGGAGGCTCAACAAGCCCTCAAGAACAGGCTGATCGCCCGCGCCCACGCCTACACGGGCGTGGTGACTCAGCTCGAAGCAAGTTACCCGCAGATGGAAGTGAAATTGAGAAATCTTAAAGTTTTCCTGCATAATTTCCTAGAACCAAGTTAATTGCAAGGAAATGCACGAAAGCTCTGATTACCGGTCGCAAAAATAATGTGACTCACGCTGATGATTGGGCTATGTAATACTTCTGAGTAATTTACTGATAACCTCAATTAGGTTCTAATCATATGGTAATCATTCATTATGTATTTGTTAGATTTTTTCATAGATTCTTCCTATATTTTTGTATTCATTCGTGAAATTAAGAATAGCACTGGAAATAAGTAATGTGGCAAAATGTAAACATGCTCAATATTCTTTTTAATAAACTGAAATCGCTGAGAAAAGAAAAAGGTTTTAAAAAGTGATCTGCAATGAGGTTTGTATTGCCGTAGTTACTCTTACTTTTGTTTATTTTGATAATGATGCTTCCTTGGGGATTCTTTGGGGCCAAATAATCTGTGACCATTTTTATTTATGAATTAAAATGTAAGAGTAGATTAAACAAATATAGATATTAGCCTGAGTATCTTTACTACCTCGAAACAATGAAGCAAGAATTTTGCAAACATTTCGTGCATGGTATTGAATATATAAATTATATGTTTTATCCAATATCTTGGAACTTAATATCAGGATAATTTAATAATTTAGAGTAACTATACTGAATATCCGTAAATATTTTTTTCTGAAAAGTTTAGATATGGCAATCACACTTAATGTGTTTATATATATATATATATATATATATATATATATATATATATATATATATATATATATATGTGTGTGTGTGTGTGTGTGTGTGTGTGTGTGTGTGTGTGTGTGTGTGTGTGTGTGTGTGTGTAGACACACGTATGCTGGTTCTTTGCTTCTTATTACTCTTGGACTCAGCTCACGAATTAAATATTTACATACAGCTATCCAATTCACACAACGATTAAAGAGCCTACAGATGGCTCTGTGATACGAAGGGTAAAGTGAATGGGAAATGTCAAAACCACATTGATACGAGCAATCCACCTGCTCCGTCTCTGGTGTTGGGCACTTGAGACAGGAATGGCCACTGACGTCTGATCGGTGACTCAGGCCGCCGAAGAAGGAGCAGCAGGCAGGTTATGTGTTTGGCTGAGTTTGGGAGGAGCATGGTCTTTACTTCTTCGGGCTCTACGTTGCTCTGTTCCATTTCATATTTTCTTCTTCTTCTTCTCTCTCTCTCTCTCTCTCTCTCTCTCTCTCTCCCTCTCTTTCTCTCTCTCTCTCTCTCTCTCTCTCCCTCTCTTTCTCTCTCTCTCTCTCTCTCTCTCTCTCTCTCTCTATATATATATATATATATATATATATATGAATATATATGTGTGTGTGTGTGTGTGTGTATACATACATATGTATACATCCATCTATATCTCTCTATATGTCTGTATATCGATTTGTCCATCGATCTGTCTATCTGTCTATATAAAGTGAGAGAGATTCATATGCATACATATTCAGAGAGATATGAATACTGAAATATACGGTTAACTGCTGATTACAGACTAAGATCTGTAGGCTATCATCGGAGGAATATTTCTGAAGAGGTGACAGTTTCGTAATAAAGGGTTTATTTGGTAATGACAATGAAGACAGTAATACAAACACCATTCAGATTTGTCCAGGCTGACGTTAATGGATGTCAGTTAAAAAAAGAAAAGTCCATAATTACATGCATAGGTGTCAAACTTAAAGACAAATCCGTTCACTTTACCTCAAGTGTTGAACTGATCCACAACAATTTTGTCAAAATTTACATAATTAACACGTAAAGGAAGCAGTTGAAGGAATAGGAAAATCAGTCAGTCAAGCATGTGACAAGATTGCAAGAATCTTTAGTCAATTCAGACTGAAATATATGTAAGTAATGCTCAGCTGTAGACGTGAAAGAACACCTTATTTCTTTGGTCTGTTTTTCTCTTCCATCCAAACGAAATGTTGCTGTGTATGGGCATTTTGACAACCTTTTTTATAATTTAATGAAAATGAATGCGATGTCCGTTTATTCATTTACTTGCTTACATAATAGGAAGAAATATATTAACAATATTCATCATGGGAGAATTCTGGAATACATGTAATATGAAATAGGAAGACAAAACAACATGTCCATTCACACTGGCAACTACGCAGCAGAGATGCCAGTTAGACATAGTAGATCAAGTGGACGGGCATGAAGGTCTCAGTGACTCAGTATCTAAACGCAAACCCAATGGTGCTAACGTTTATGTATGCGATCGATTCTCATTGTGAATATACCAGTGAAAAGAAGATTCATCTATGAATTATATTTTGTTTTGTGAGTGGGATGAATGAAACGCCGACATCAAAGAATCCAAGTGATGAAAATGAGTAGAATGAAACACAGTGTTTGCAGAGGGAAGATCGTCATATCTCTCTTGATATCTTGTTAAGAATAATTTTACTTATAAAGGGATTGGAGCAGAAAATTGGACAACGCCGGAAATTTAAAAAAAAACAAGTTTGAGGACAAGGACGAGGTTATTTAATCAAGCGAAAAATGAAGACCATCGGAGCGAAGGTGGTAGTTCTGGGGTCCCAAGGTGAGAGATGATGGAGACCCTAGGGGTACTGGGACGCGGGCACAGGGTAGGGAGTCATGGGAGGGGTACGTGTGTTGTTAGTCAGGGAATCTGCTTATCACTGATAGGGCTATATCAGCGTTGTAGAGCTCAAAGTCTTTCAAATTATATGTAAATTCTATTGCGTGATTCCTGAATTAGCTAAGTTTAAACAGTATACATATAATTTTACATCATGACAAATGTTTACGATGGAACTGTAAAAGGTCGATAACCTTTGGAGTGCCATGATCCGATTTGGTACTCGAGTTTAAATGCCATGTCTTTATATTTGTCGATAGATGATGTCCACCATTTTTACACAGGGCATCCTTAAGACTAACATACTATCGAGAAAAAAAATATCCAACATGATCTAACAATTTAGATGGATCGAGAGACCAAGATTCTAGCCTCGAGGAACAACAGGGGAACTAAGAATTAGGGTTACGTCGGTGCAAGTTAGTATATGCGTTGAATATATAAACCAAGTATGAATGCCACCACTGTTCTGGGATGTAAAGACTCAGTGTTAGCTGATGCGAATGTCAAAGGAAAAGTGAGATCCCTTGCTCGATGAAGCCATATTTATAGAAAGCGATTTCTTTCATCTCATTTTTTTTGCTTGATACTTCTGTAATTGAATTTAATTAATTTATCAAATACCTTCAATGGTGTGAGTTAGGATGAATATAAATGGATTTGTGGTTTGCTATCCATAAACATTTGCTAACAACTGAACAAGTTATATCACCGGATATTGGGTACATTTAATCTAATAACGGAAAACGGTATTTAGAGAAAAAAACAGTTTAGCAACCGTATTTTCCTGTATTTTTTTTATTTTCTGTACACATCGAAGCCGCCCGTAAACATATCCCATGCCATTTCAGCGCCCACTTCAGCGTCTTTCTTCCAACAGGTGTGGGCAAGACCTCCCTGGTGACTCGCTACGAGACCAAGACGTTTAGCAGGAACACGTCGTCAACGATTGGCGCGTCGTTCAGCAACATCGAGATTATTATCAACGACACTATAGTCAAGATGCAGGTAGTATGGATGGGGAAGGGAGGAAGGGAAGGGGGAGGGAGGGAGGGAGGGAGGGAGGGAGGGAGGGAGGGAGGGAGGGAGGGAGGGAGGGAGGAAGGAAGGGAGGGAGGAGGGGGAAGGGAGGGAGGGAGGAGGGGGAAGGGAGGGAGGGAAGGAGGGGAAGGGAAGGAGGGAGGGAGGGAGGGAGGGGAAGGAAAGAGAGAGAGAGAGAGAGAGAGAGATGAGAGAGAGGGAGGGAAAAGGAGGGGTGAGGACAGGAAAGAAAATGAGAGAGGAGAAAGAAAGAAAGAAATATAGAGACAAAGCAAGTGAAGCAAATAAGAGTTTGGGGTTAGATAAATGAAAGTGAAAGTTTGAGAAAGGGGAATGGAGCAGATAAGTTAATTGAATGATTAGAAGGGAAGATAAGATGATGAGATGATTAGGTGTTTATACAGCTAGATATGATGATGAGGGAAATATGGAAATTCTTCATTCAAAAAGGAACAGAGGGAGAAAGTTGTAATAGTTTGAAAGGGTATCTAAAATTACTTCTTTTTAAATAAATGTAGATATGGTTGCACGATATGCAATAAAACCTGACGAGTGCCCGTAAATCAAAATTAAGTATGATTAAGCAAAGATGTAACCGCATACTGAATTTCATTAGATAAATTAATAACTGCATGTATCCCTTTACATGTCTTTGGAGGTGTATGTGTCCTTTTTTATGTTCATCCTTTCTTAGGAACAAATCAAATAAAAGTACTTTGTTGAAGTATAAGATTCTGGAAATACTATTATTTTTTTCCCTTAGCATAACAAGAGGGACTGAGTAATGAATAGGTTTCAATACTATTACTGTTACTCTTACCCGTCTCTCTTTGTTAATGTTATTGCTGGTGTTATTTATAATATAATATTTATTCAGCATCATCACCAAAAACAATTTTATTACCACACACACTAACACAACAAACGAAGGTATGTGCTTCCAAAATGGGTTCTCAGATCAATTGTCCGACAATACGTTTACTTTTTCAATTCAAACCTTTATCTATAACATGGGTATCGACATTCAGTGTCTCATGACTACAGGGAAGATATCGATGTCCATGTTAGAGATGAAAGCTTAAATAAACCAAATATTTAATGATGAAAGCTTAAATAAACCAAATATTTAATGATGAAAGCTTAAATAAACCAAATATTTAATGATGAAAGCTTAAATAAACCAAATATTTAATATTTAAGGGACGCGCATACCCTCAAATGACAGTTATATACACAGAAGAGAAATCATGCAACATATTTACAGGTGTGGGACACAGCAGGTCAGGAGAGATTTCGGTCGATGGCGCCTATGTATTATCGCGGTGCACACGCGGCCCTTCTCGTCTTTGATATTACAAAACTCCAAACTTATAACGATATCCAGGCTTGGGTGCATGGTAAGTTTTGGGTTTTCCGTTTTGCTATTTGATATTTTTGTTGTTGCTGCCGCTGTTGTTGTGGATTCAGCATTTGTTTGTTTGTGTGTTGTGTTACGCTTTGTCTGTTTGTTTGTTTTTTTATCTTTTTATCTTCTTTTTTTTGTCATATATGTATATGTGAAGGCGTGGAGAAAGACAGACAAACAGAGAGAGACCAAAAAAGAAAAAAAAAGAAGAGAGATTAAGAACGAAAGAAGCCAAAAAAACAAAGAAAGAAACACAGAACTCATTAACAAAAACACACACAAAGAGCAAAGAGCAAAAACCCATGAACCCGCAACATACGACCCAAACGAAGCGAAAGCTACAGGAAAATTGCCTCGACAAAGCAAACGAAGGACCATGAAAGCGGATCTCTGCTACGGATCCCACAGGCGGTCACGTGGCAGGGTTTTGCGGGCTGGTGGCGAGACCTCGAGGGCACACCTGTGCACACCTGCGGCCGCTGTCATTGATCACCTGTTTTATTAGTATTTATTTTATTTATTTGGGTGCTGTTTTGTTGTTGTTGAATGTCCGTTGGGTGAGTGAATGTCTGGACTTTTATGTTGTTTATGAAGTTTGTTTGTGTGTTTTTATTTTTTATTACTATTATTATTTTTTGTTTGTCTTCATGTTCATCTCTTCTCTCTCTCTCTCTCTCTCTCTCTCTCTCTCTCTCTCTCTCTCTCTCTCTCTCTCTTTCTCTCTCTCTCTCTCTCTCACTCTCTCTCTATCTCTTTCTCTCTCTCTCTCTCCCTCTCCCTCTCCCTCTCCCTCTCACTCTTCCTTTCCCTCTTCCTCTCCATCTCCCTCCCTTTCTCGTCTCACTTCTCTCTCTCTCTCTCTCAATCACTCACTCACTCACTCACTCACTCACTCTCTCTCTCTCTCTCTCTCTCTCTCTCTCTCTCTCTCTCTCTCTCACTCACTCACTCACTCACTCACTCACTCTTACTCCCCTTCTCCCTTTCTCCACCCTTCCTCCCCCTCCTTCCCAATCCACATCAGTCGTATAAATACAAATAAACTTTTATATCTCATCCATGCGTATAAGATTACGTATATGCAAGTGTACACAGTCGCCCACCAGCACTTTTCTTTCGTTTCCCAGAGCTGAGTTCTCGCGTAGGGGAGGGACTTATGCTTGTACTGGTCGGCAACAAGTGCGACCTTGATCAGTGCAGAGCAGTGGCCAGGGATGTCGCCCAACAATATGCTGCTTCTATAGGTGCTATTTTCCTAGAAACTTCCGCTATGGACGAAACAGGTGAGGATGTAGATGGGGAAGGGGATAGAAGAAGAGAAAGGGATGAGGGGAGGATGAAAGTGGTGTAGATGGAAAGTGGAATAGGAAGAGCTGAATTACATTAATTGTAATGAATTAATAAATGAATTAGTCTTTGAAAATGAAACAATTACCCATAAAAAAAATAATCCAAAGCGAAATCAGATGAAACTGCTTAAGTAAATAAAAGTACGGAAGTAAAAGCGAAAAAAAAAAAAAAAAAAACACCTATCTCTTCATCAAAATATATTTTTTAACACATACTTTTTTTTTCCTCTTGCAGGGATTGAAGAAATGTTCGAAATCGTCGCGACAGAAATGCTTCGGAAAGCTGATGAAGTAGACCCTACGGTCCATTTATATTCCTCTGAGGTAAGTGCAAGTGGAGTCTGAGTCGGATTTTTTTATTTTATTTTATTTTATTTATTTATTTATTTATTTGTATTAGTATTTTTTATTATTTTTGTCAAAGGGAAACGTCCTTTAAATTTCTACTACTTTCTTCTTTTGTCTGTTTGTCAAGGGGAACACATTTTAACTTTGCTTGGGCGTGAAGTTAATGCGACTCTGTTTTCTACTTTGTCTTTTATTGTTTCGCAAAGGGAAATGTCTTCTAAATTTGCTTGGAGCATGAAGTTAAAATGGCTCATATATTTAAATCACATAAACGTTACTTCTAGAGTACATAATGTAAAATCTCAGAATGAAGGGAACTCCATGGTGACGTAGTAATTCAAAAGTTTGTTTTTATTGTGATTATGATCATTATTATTTCATTATTGTTATGGTTATGAATATTATTATTAGTATGAATATTACGAATGTTCCCCTTCTCTTGTAGTTAATATTATTATTGTTATTTTATTATTATTATTATTATTATTATTATAATTATTATTGTTATTACTATTTTTATCACTATTATTATTCTGTAATTGTTATTGTTATTACTAATATTATTAGTAAAAAAAAAATTTTTATTATCATTATTATTATTATTATCATCATCATCATTATCATTACTACTGTTCTTATTTTTGTTTATTATTATTATTATTATTATTACTTATTATTATTGTTATTAGTAGTAGTAGTGGTATTGTTATTATTATTATTATCATTATCATTATTGTTATTGCTATTGTTATTATTAGTATCATTATTATTATCATCATTATTATTATCATTATCATAACTACTGTCATTTTCATTATCATTATCAATATCATCATTTTCATTATCATTATCAATATCATCATTTTTAATATCATTATCATCAACATCATCATCATCATTATCATTATCATTTTTCTCATAATTACTATTATTTTCATTATCATCACCATTATCATTATTATCATTATTATTATTATCATTATTATTATTATTATTATTATTATTATTATTATTATTATTATTACTGGTAACGTAATAACCGCACCTCGCCCCTTTCAGGCCAAAAGCACAATCAAGTTGAACAGTTCAGCGACCTCCCTGAATGACTCCTCACTACCACGGGCGAAAAACAGTTGTTGTTAACTGTCAGCGGCTGAATAAAGCAACGTAGATGATACAACAAGCTAGTCAACATTATCACGGGCTGTGGTGTATTTCGATGATAAGAGAGTAACAGGATAAAACTGATTGGAAACCGATAATAGAGAATCAGGTGTTTTGTGCGTGTTACGTTTCGATGTTACTTCTTTTCTTTCAAGTAAATGACATGGTCAGTGCAGTGCTGGGAAATACCTGTTATTCTGAAACTTTCGAAATGGTATTTTGTATGTGTCTTATATTTACTGAAATGAAATGAAGGTTTAATTTTCATGGAAATGCAATTTTTTTTGGTGTATTTCATTTTCGAAAGTAATGGGTAACTGTCTTTGGTTCTGTACATTATTACAGATATACAAGTTTAGTTTTAAGAATTTGTTCGATCCGTATGGGTAACGAAAACGTACCTTAGTGTAAAGAGATAATGTTAAGTCTGTTTATGTTGACAAACAAACAAGGTGACATGTATCAGCTAGATGTGATATGTACAGAAAATATGAAATGTATTTTTTGTGTTTGTATGAGAAGTAATGTTCTTTATATGTCTGTGTTTTTTTTTTTTTTTTTTTTTTTTTATAATTATATATTTTCAGGAAAAAATGTCTGATAAAAAATAAAAAGACGTAACTCATAAAAACATTTTATTGAAAACACTTCATAAAAATCATATTGCACAATCTTTATCAAATCACAATCTGGCGAACAAAACTTGGATTTGGCACAGATAACATGATAAAATGACTTACAAAAGAAGGGTGAATATCCAAAAATGACATAGAAACGATCTAAGGTCAATCATGAAAGACAATGGCGGACACCCTAGAGTGCTTGTACACAACAAGGAACACATTACTTATCACTGCAGGGTGTAAATCATTATGAATTTGAGGTAGGTATCGAAGCACATGGATCACGGCTTTTGAATCACGTGAAAAGAGCACTGGGAGTAAGTACTTGGAGGTGATAATAGCCAAACGGAGGATTCTGAAGACGTTTTCCGTTCAGCGTCGAAGGTAGTGCTGGACCAGTACTGTTTATACCCGGGTTGAGCTTTGGGGGTATTGTCTTCTCATATTTTGATATGTTTAATAGCAATACGAATGGTAAATATACTTGTTACATATAAAATCAAGTAAATTTCCGCTCGTTAACAATCAGTTTCGAAGACATGGACGAAACAGGTGACCCGATATCGGTTTGATGTTACTTAGCTGAGGATTTCAACCTTTTGGCTTCCGTGAAGATTCTTAAAAGGAATTCGCCGGTCATCTCTGGCTCGAACGTGGAAGTCACGATGACGTAATATCCAGCAGGAAAGCGGAACCTCGTGGTTACTTCGCGGCAGTTAAGGAAGAAGGGGACTTTGGCGTAACTTGCGTTGTACTTGAAAAATTCGGTGTCCAGTTTGACCCCGGGTTCTATTTCCGGAGGAAGCTGTGAAAACCATTTGTTATTGTGATTAGTTCCCATTACTTTCAACTTTTGATTTCTCCTAAAAGGTATTGTTAGTTTAAACATATCGGCGCCCGTGTGTAAGAAAACTGTACTTACCTTATAAATAGTGTATCCAATAGGCTGGTAGTCGGCTCCATATCTCTTGAGCTGCCTCACGTTCTTCTGCATGAGCGAGACGACCATCGTGCACAGGTCGTCGTCATCATCTTCATCGGGGTCTTCGAGCTTGACCGTGTATTGAGGATTAGACGCGAACGTATCTGAAAAAAAAAGAGAAATGAGACTTTTTTCAAGATTACAAACTTATTTAATCATAATTACACAGAGATGTGCTTATTAAATCGAGAGACGAAAGTGCGGACATTTTCAGAGCTTTATTAGAAATATGTCACCCACTCGCCCTCTTAACATCATCCCCAATTTCTTTGCCAGCATCGCCCCTCATCACTCACTAATGAAGTTCCTGCAGCCGCCGGCCGTGTGACGCGACACCCACGCCCCCTCGAACATGAGCCTTTGCCACCGCCTCTGGACATTCTCCTGCTGCTTCCTCTGGCATTCCTCGTCGTCCTCGTCGCTGCTACTGTCACTGTCGCTGTCGTTGTCGTACTCGAAGACTTCCGGAGTCACGTCGCAGATCTCCAGGGTTGTGAAGTTGGACGCGAAATCCTGCAGAAGGAAATGAAAGAGTGGAATTTCGATTGGAGTCTCGCTTCCCTTCTTTTGAGGTCGATCCTATTTGGATATACGTTTGCTAGTTTTTTTTTTGTTTTTTGTTTCAATGATATTCATTTACATACTTTACACAAATATACATTCACTACCCACCTGAACTGACATCCAGAACTCGCCATCATCGTCGAAGGTGAGTCCCAGCCTCTTCTTCTCGTCGAGAGAGATCGTGGCCCACTCGGGGGACTTGTCAGACCACGCCCCCGTCCACTCTGTTTCGTTCCCCCAGGGGTTGTGCAGCCGGACTAGTTCCGCTTTGCCCTTTTGGGGGAAGGGAGGGAATGCAGAAGGAAGGGGAAGAGAAGAAGAGAAAGGTTACTTTGGTTTGGGAGGTGGAGGCGGTGAACATGGTGATGAGGGGGATAGTTGTGATGTTATTTCAATGCTAGATAGTTTCAAATAACAGTATGGAGAGGGGCACTGTGAAGAACGTGGGGGATGATCATAATGATGGTTATGGTGGCGACAGTGATAACGATGTCAATGACGGCGACGACGGCCAAAATGATGATGAGAATTATAATTATAATAATGATGATGATGATGATGATGATAACGATGGCAATCATGCCAACACCACCACCTACAACAACAACAATAATAATAATAAAACTACCTGCAACATTTCTTCTAGAAAATTATGCGATATCAATTGCACAATGCTCTCTCATCGATACTTAAAAATCTATTTTGGTAGTCTTCTTTGTTTTAGTTTGAAAATGGGTTTCATCAAATTCATTTAGTGTTCCATTTCGGGTAGTTTAAGAGCTGGATGTGGTTTTATCAGCTCACTAATCTAACTGTTATGAATGTGAGAACTACAATGCAGTATGTAAGCTTATTAAGGTTAATCTGGGAAGGGAAGTTAATACACAAAACTACTACGTAATACAATATACTCGGGATTATACATTATGGTATGAAGTATAAATACGCTAGTAAACAAAACAGGATCCCAACGATACAAATTACTTTGGAAAACAACAGAGAACTCTAAACTTAAATCAAATAATATGGCGTCGCTTCCGTGTTATTATCACAAATTAGAACCACCGAATATTAATGCACAGATCATCATCCTCTTCGTGTGGAGGGATGTCACCTTCACATACTGACCTCAGGGAAAGCCATACTCAGGGTCCAATTGGTAAGGGAGGTGAGGGCGGTTTTAAGGCTGGACTGGTCCGTTTGCGTGGCTGTGACGCCGGCCACGGATGCTAAACCCGCTAAGGACTTGTTTACCATGGCCAAGGCGCCCTGGAGGTGAGGCATGGGCAAGGAAGGCGTAAGTTTCTGCTCCTGGAAGTTAAAGTCGGTCTCAGGGATCGTAGGATATGTACGAAGGAGCCTAAGCACTTCGGCTGCTCATCGACTGGCGTTTAGAGATTCGACCTCACACGATTGTATCATACACACATCACAATAAAAGGCCTTTGGGTTTTGTTGCAGTCAAAAATCGTAATATGTGGAAATCACAAATGCATCATGGGACAAAAATAGTGCTTAAGCATACACCGAAATCTAAAAGCTACACATAAAGCACGTATATAATTAGTTACAAAGAAATGCTACATTATTTTGTTCCACACTGATTGCAAAGCTACTACTGTCCACACGAATGTTATATACATGACTTTACGGAAGCGTACTGCGATTTCCATACGTCCAACATTTGTACAAACGCGCATATAAAAGAAAATAGAAAAACAACAACAACCACGCAGAGGGTAGGGTAAGGTAAAAAGCAGAATGAATCAGAGTACAAAAAAAAAAAAAGAAAAAAAAAAATTAGCTGTTGATAAATATCTAAAAGAAAAAAAGGAAATGTAAGTAGCGTCTAATATCACGATCGTTTTACTGATCGGCTGAATATAGTCTGAAAGGAAAGACGGCTTGCTTATGAAGATTGTGACTGTAGAGTTCTCTAATATGCTCTTTTTCCTTGCAGTTAAAACCTCTTGTTTGAAAATATACTTACTGGTGATTCTGTATGAAGTATATATCAATCTATCTATTGATCTATCTACTGGAAGGATAAGGTCCACTACCCTACAGTGCATTTATCGGGGAAGAAAAGGGAGGATGTATGTTACGTTAGCAAACTATTACAGTGGCCATAAATATACTATTGAAAGTGATATCATACAAAGTGAACAAAAGGTGATTATTTAGTTCAGTCATTTTTGCTATATTCTCATGAAAATCTGTATCTGTAAAGTATAATGTAGGAATTATGTATACATGTATGTATATCTGCATGTCTATATGAATGATTTAGATAAGTATATAGGTATATATTACATGTATGTATGTATTCGCATACTGTATGCATGCATATATGTATAAATCTATATGTGAATGTACGTATGTATATAATGCATGTATGTATATATCCATTTACTGTATTTATGTACGCATAAGAAGGTGATCAGAAAATGTCACTGTAACTTCGCTATCAACTCAACGGAAAGTGGAATCTCAGGTGCATCTTCCTCATACCTGCAATTTGGGGGCAGCGGAAGAGATGTCGACCTCAGTGACCCTCGTGATGGAGTAGGCGTGGCGGACGATAAGGCCATTTGACAGGATGCTCTCCGACTGCACCTGCGGATGGTCCGGCTGCAAGGCAAGGAGGGAGGGCGGAGTGAGTAAGAGTACCTGCGGGTGGCGTTCTGCTATCTTGACTAGCGGTTTTCTTGTTTCCTTTTAGTTTTGGATATGTGTATAGTCTCTATTTTTTGTATGTATCTTTGCCCCTCTTCTCTTTTAGTCTCTGCCTCTGTCTTTCTGTCTCTGTCCCTTTCCCTTTCCCTGTCTGTCTCTGTCTATCTACCTATCTATCTACAATTATCTACGTTCTGTTATGCCTACTAATAATATAATATCGAGACAGAGGTGGACATGAAACCCTATCAACTAACATTACTTATTTAAATGAAAATGACAGGTATATGTTGACAACAATAATAATAATAATAATAATAATAATAACAATAATAATAATAATAATATACGATAATAATGTGCTGAAGATAATGCCACTATTCCTATGCCCTTCCAGACATTTCTAATAATTTCCACATTATACTGAACAACCTTGTCAGAATGAAAGCCAATCGTCCTCCCTCTTCCACTCCGCCTCCGCCTTCCCCCACCTCCCTCCTACTATGAGAACCCGGCGCCTCACCTCGATCGCACAGCCCATGAGCGCGGCCCTTCGGTAAGCCTTTTTCATGACGCTGAAGAGGTTGGACGGCGGGTTCCTCAGGTCGACCATCTCCACGACGCCCCCCGTCAGGTCGACCATGCTCTCGTTGATGTTTCCTCCGCGAAGGGCCTCGTAACCACCATACAGTCTGGGGAGGTAGGGTGAGGGGGGGGGGGTCGTAGTTGCCGGATTTTGATTACTTGTCGGTTAGATATTTTAGGGTAAAGGTATCGAATTTAAGTCGTCCTCTTGTTCAAATTTAATGATTTACGATTTTATATGTTCATTTATTTGAGGTAATAAAGACTGTGATAAAGTTACACGAGTAAAATATTAAAAAATAAATATATTAACCCATTTGGACCTGGCAACGTTTAGCTTACTCCCCGATGCCAAGCCAAAAGAACACAATACAGACCCTCGAATTCTCAAAAAATACCCTTCTACACGATACACTCATCGTCACCTATGCCAATCACCACAATTACCACCCCAAAGTATCCACCCAATAGAAGGACACTAAGAAATCCTTCCTCCGGACGCCCTCAGAGCACACTCACTTCGCATAGGCCTTCTCCAGCAGCGCGCACCAGAATTCGTTGTCCGTTTTCGAGTGCATGAAGACCAGCTGGTTGTGGTAGGTGGGCAGCATGTCGTCTATGACCACCTCCTCCCAGCGGCCGTACTGCCAGAACCTGTGGGGGGAGAGGGAAGGGGGGGTTGCGTTAGGGTCGGTTCTGAGGTGATTATAATAAAGATTATTGTTGGTGTGATGAGGGCTTTTTTGTGTGTCATTGTTCTTTTTGTTGTTGTTCTTGGAATTTTTATTTTTTTATAAATGTCCTTCATTTTCATTTTCTTATTTCATCATCATCATTATCATTATTATCATCATCATCATCATTATCATTATCATTATCATTATCATTATCATCATCATCATCATCATCATCATCGTCATCATCACTTATTCCTATCATCACAATCGTTATCACTACCTTCCCTAAATTCACGAATTCAGCTTAAAACTAACAAAAATGTAATCTATAAGAAAAAGAGCATAAAAAGCTAAAGAAACAGATTAGTAAAGTCCACCACAAAAATACACAACGAAACAGGGGAGCTTTGTGACACTGCCATGTGTTGCCAACGTACGGTGGGTTGGCACTGGCACTTAAGGAACTGATTAGATCGGCCTTTGAAGACAAGATCTATGGGCAGTGAGACTCGGGTGCCTTTCCAGGGTCAAAGGGTCATGGACTAGTGTTGACAACTGGGTCGCACGAGTGTTATTGAGACTCACTACAGCATCTCGGGCAGTCAGTGTATGGAGAATGTATAGGGCGCTTGTGTATTAGTCTGAGCTTTTGTAAGTCGTGAGAAAATAGGAGAAATAAGAATAAGGATAATGGTGGTGATAATAATTATCATAATGATAATGATACTGATAATAATAATACTAATAATGATAATGATTATAATGATAAAGTGATAATAATATTAATAATAATGATAATCAGAAGAAAAAGAAGAAGAATGATGATGATGATAATAATGATGATAAAAACATAAAAATAATATCAGTAATAATGATAACAATATTAATAATGATAACAACAGCAACAGACATAATAAATATGATAATAATAAATAATATAATAATAGTAATGTCAGCAACAACAATAATAATAACAATAATAATAATGATAATAATGATAATGATAAAACAACAACAATAATAATATTGATAATAATAGTAATTCCAACAATAACGGCAATAATACTAAAAATAATGATAATAATAATAATGATAGTTATAATCATAATAATAAAAAGAAGAGGAAGATCAATAAAAAAATGAAGAAAAAGAAGAGTGAAAATTAAACACAGAAACCTAATGCGTTCATAAAGGAACATGTGATGAAGCGCAGGAGTGAAAATTCTGAAGGTTACTCAAAAGTCGAACGTAACGCTGAGAAATTACCGAATTATTTTCAATATCAGTAACTGAAAGAACAGTCAACGTGTTTATATGTATTGGTAAATGACGTTACTGCATATAAATACATACGAATTATTGGTTGATACATATCTTCAGCAACTTACCATATGTTTGTTACATAGATGGAAATGCGTGGTACTATAAGAGTATTTTTAGTGTAGTAATGTAAGTAACGTAAATATGTGTTAAATGATACACTAGTTGTGCCAAGTACTTCATTATACAAGTTTAATCAACAAAAACGTAATGTAGACATTTCCGTGTTGATACACCGTAGTTTCGTTAGCTTCGTGAGATTTAAATTTGAATTTAAAACCTATACCATTATCGGTGTTTCATGAATATTATCATTACCGTTATTATCATTGTAAATCGTTAATATTATTTCAAATACATCTCTAACAGTACTTCCACATCACTATAGTTATAATCATTCCCATTCTCATCATCAGTCAAAATGAACTAGAAATAAAATCTCTCGACAATCTTAAACCGACTGCAGAAGAATCGAGTGGAAATCAATTCGTCCAGTGTAAAAACCACTCACTTGAAGTGGAAGATGCCGGCGTACATGTGTGTGAATCCCTGATCTCTTGGCACAACGACGTGAAAGAGGCGAGGATTCTGCGTCAGGTTAGACACGGCGGCCAGGAGCCAGCAGTCGCCTGTAGAAGGGTGAGAAATGAGTGGTGAGGGAAGAAGGAGGGGGTGGCGAGGGAGATGGAGGAGGAAGGAGGGAGGGAGGGAAAGAAGGGATGGCGTTGGAGGAAGTGAAGGAATGACAGGTGGCGGGGGAGGATTTGGAGGAGGAGGAGGAGGTATTAGGAGGGGGAGGCGGAGGAGAATGGAGATGTGGAGGGAAAATGTGCGGGGGCGGTTCTAGGAACGGAAGGAGGAGGAGGTGGAGGAGAAGGAAGAGAAGGTGGAGGGGATGAAGGAAGGGGGGTGGAGAAGGAGGATGAGGAGAGGGAGATTTAAGAAATGGAAGAGAAGGCAGGAGGAGATGGAGGAAGAAGAGAAGGAGGAGAAGGCGGTGATGGTGGAGGAGGAAATGAAGGAGGACATTCTGTACACACATACACATAAAACAAACACAAACACACACACACGCACACACACACACACACACACACACACACACACACACACACACACACACACACATACACACACACACACACACACACACACACACACACAAACACACACACACACACACATATATATATATATATATATATATATATATATATATATATATATATATATAAATCTAACAATTTGTCTATCCACAGATCTATGTCTCCCTCTCTCTATGTTTAAGCAGATACTACTTACCCAGTTCTCCCTGCTGTATGTCGAAACGGGTTGCTCCTTCAATGAACATATGGGGATCTTTGGAAAACTCCTAAGGAAAGTAATAAAAAATCAGATGTATGCCTTTAAAATCTATAATTTTTAAGATTTGTTTCTTAGTGAATGTCTCTAATACTTCTATTGGCAATATTATCCCTACTACTACAGTTATTTCTACATTAAAATATATTTTCTTGAATATAAAGCAGACAAATTCATGTAAAAATATAAAGTCTATCAGTACCAGTATCATAACTAACAAAAAGGAAAAAATAAAATCTGGAACCATTTTTCAGCTGGTTATAAATATGACAATATCATTCGAACCTTCTAAAACATATTTTTTTCTTCGAAAACTCACATGCGGTCTCTTCCACTCATAATGTCTTCTCGTGACGCCTTGAAAACTGATCGAATAATCATTGGGTGGGAATTCAGGATCTTCATACAGCTTGTTCGCCTTCAAGCACTCATCTCGCAGCGTCCTGAAGCCCTTCTTGATAGGCTTCTGCCCTTCCTTGACTATTCTTTGGGTGCTGTACTGTGGGGAGGTAGATAGTATGGAAGTGATCAGAAAAACGGACATGGAAAGGAGGGGGGTATTATTAGTTTTTCCTTTCTTTTTCTCTGTCCCTCTCTTTTTTTTAGCTTCAGTGGGAATATGTTTTCTACATTTTCCAAGCTGCAATAAGGTACTTAGGATGATACTACTATTACTACTACTACTACTACCAATAATAATTAAGATAATAATAATAATGATAAAGATAATAATAATAATAAAAAATTACTATTATTATTATTATTATTAATATTATTATTATTATTATTATTATAAAGATAGTGATAATAATAAAGTTAATAATAACAATAATAATAATAATAATTATTATTATTATCATTATACTTATTATTATAATAATAAAGATAATAATAATAATAATAATAATAATAATAATAATGATAACGATAATAATAATGATAACAATAATAATAATATTAATAATAACAGTAATAATTACAATAACAACAACAACAACTTTAACAATAATAACAATGATAATAAATTTACCAATATTAATACCATTACAAATAATAACAGAGCACAGACAACAGTAATAATCACTTTAAAGAATACTATTACTACTATAATGATAACAATATAATGATAATGGCACCGTGCACTTGAAATGATTGAGTTAGATCCTAAACTCTAAATAAACAAATAAACAAACTTTGTAATTACTTTCTGAATCAAAAAGAAAAACAGAAAATCATATTATATTCACATGCAGAAAAGAACCTCATTTTCTACCGATTCTCTGTTTAAACTAGACAACGAAAATGAACTAAGACCTTCAGGCGCCAACTTACCTTTTAAATCTTTAATAAATGTTACAATGCATATCTATAAAATCTATAAAAAATAATTGTATCCGCCTCTCAAAGCAAGTTTCATTAGTCCCCCATGCTCAGACTCCGAGATATTATACCCGTTTTCTCTGAGTTTTATCGAGCCGGTTCAGTGGCGTTCTCGACGACAAACTTCTTAGCTCTACTAGACTTTTATTCATCTCACTATCTCTTCTCGCAAGTTTACACATTATTAGGTTTATCAAGCAGAAGATTCTCCCTTCCCTGCAGTTTATAAATCGCGGTACGTCGGCTAAGTTTATGGCGGCCCGCATCTGTGTTTTATGATCATTCGCAAGTTTTTAAAGTTGCTTTATAGGAAATGAAAAATACATACATTTTCTGTGTTCGTTTTGGAATAAGCACGGTATTCAACTGGTGAATACCGAACAGCAACGCATAAACAGAGGTGCTGATTTTACAGATTCGATTTTCCAAGATTTGATGAAAATTGGACCCGAGGCGACAGGGCCGCATAATCTTGGTTGTTCGCCGTCGTCAGTCTTGCCCAGAAATAGTGAGTTTGACCTCCACCTGCGTGAGCGAACACTTTAGAACCCGCACGGAACTTCCCAAAATTCTAGAGCGGTTCTCCGTACATTGCGCTCTATGGTTGGGGAAGGTTAGCGTGTGGGAACGGAGGCGAATTTTTTTTCTGTATATCTCATCATGCATGATTTTGCATCGTGGAGAGTTGATACCGATGTTACATTCCGGTCTTCCACATATGTGAAAGAGAAAGAGAGAGAGAGCGGGAGAGAATGTGTGTGTAGGCGGTTGCCATAGCAGCCGCGTGGTCGTGCTTTAAGGTAGATCACACACGCCACGTACACGTACACGCCCACACACACAAGGCCTGAACGTAACTTTTAGGAAACCTCGAGAAGGAAACCGGAAACCTTTTTGCCGACTTTCCCACGCCTTGGAAGGAAGGGTGCGTGAGGGTGTGGAGTATTGTCTGCAACACTCGGCTTCAGAACCTCTGTCTCAGCGTGTTCTTGACAGCTCACACCCATGAC
>NC_061856.1:12028941-12031441 GCF_019202785.1 Penaeus chinensis | reverse complement strand
CAAACAGTAACCCGAAATTCACAGAAGAAATACCAGCACAGACCTACCTTATTGGTAACGCGGCTGTAATACGTTGACTTCTGTAGACTCGGCTTCTCAATGTCGTCGACGGGCGTGAGGGGCGGGAGAGACCCCTTGGACTTGTAGCATCGGCAGTGTCTCTCGTCGTGTTCCCTTAGCTCCCTTTTCTCACTGGGAGCTTCCACGTCTACTTCGTCAGACATCTTGAGAGGTTTCCGATTTGCAAAGTTATTATTCTCTAAGGATGATCTTTAACGTAGTACTGAGTCTCTTCCGTATGTGTTTTTTCACTCGCTTTTTATGGGTTTGTTTTTATTCTTCTTTCTGTAATTGAACTTGGAATTAATCGTTGGATCGAGGTGATATGTATATGTAAAGGCCGTGTATTTTCTATTTTCACTAAATATACCTCTGTGTTCATTTATTCTTTCACTCCTCAGTTTCCCTCATCTCTTTAATATAGCTTTAGTACTACGCAAGTTACTTTCAAGAAACAACCATGGTTTATTAATGATAATAACGATTATAATGATTCATATCAGAGCAAATAAAAATATAACAATAAGACCATGATAGTGGTGGTGATGGCGATTTGCTGTTAATCAGAAAGAAGTTGGTTTTACCCTCAGAGCAACAACAAAGACAAGAACAGCAGTAACAATGATACTGACAATACATACTGATGATACTGATAATACATAATAACAATATAACAGTAACAGTTTCAATCTCTACTGCTCTGTTCCTAATCCTCGAGTACAACAGCATGGAACACGTACAAGGCTCACAGCTAATCGCGCCTATCAGCACCTATAAAGTCATGTCTGCCGTGGCCAGGATGATTTAGGTGCCAAGTTGATGACACTTCGACCTCGAAGATGACCTTGAGTGCAATGGGAAGAAGGGTTGTGCCAAAGGGTGGTTCAGTAATGAAAGTCTAGTGACCTGTTCTCGTGATCTCTTTCGTCTCACATACCAGAAAAGCCATGTGTTCCTTATCTCACAGTAATTCCACTGTCCTCAGCCGACTATTATGATGACAAAGTGACCTTAGAACACGCTAATTCAACCCTTATTGCTCGTGAACAATTTCCATGCTATTATTCTGTTGTCTATGTGTATAACTATGTCTTGTTTATACTCAAAATGTTCGTTAGAAAATGCTTATTCTGAATCACCAAGTATGTTATCGCTATTTGGTCGATATTCAAATGCCTTTATGTTTTGTGAATATTGAGCATTTTTGTCTCCTTATCATGAAGCTTTTTAGTCTTGTAAACACCATTACTCTTCTTACATACAACTGTATATAAGGTACCTTTGTTTCTTCACTACGAAATCACCATGTGACTATATGTATCGGACTTTTATGTTCATTCAAATTCTTTCATGTTTTCCATTATGAAATGTTCCAAAACGAAGTTTGTTCATAGAAATGTCTGAGCAGTTCAGACAGACCGCTCGCCACAGCGGGCCGGGCAGGTCGCCCGCTCTTCCCTGGGCGCCCTTGCCTTGCCTGTCCTCTGTATCCCACCTACCACACTCCCGTGCAAATAAAGCTTTGAATCAGCGACAACTTTAAGTATTCACTTCAAGAGTCTCATACAAGAGAGAGAGGATAAGTCCACCACCTGTGTGTGTGTGTATGTGTATGTATCATTACAGAAAGAAAGGCGTGGCAAAACGATCTTTAACTAACCAGAAATAAACGCAGCATAAACAACGACGAGCGGAGGGAGGAGGCGTAGTTAGATCGCGGCCTGCTCGAGGTCTTCTCTGTTAACTTGGGCAAAGACTCGACACATCGTAATTTTATCTGCATAAGCATTTCAGTGTGCAGTAATGCTTGTGTTTAACCCTTCGTTTCTCTTACTAGACGATGTAACCAGATAGTACCAAGGACTTCTCGTTTCGTTCTGCAGCAAAGCCACCACGTGACCACCACCACCGACAAACCAAACTAAACCAGGGAGAAAGAAGTAAGCCCGAATACGAGATGCAGGGTTAAACCAAGGGACACATGGGAGACACTTGGGACGAAAACAAAGAGAGATCATCAAAGAAACAGCTCATCCCTAATCCGCCACGGATGCCGTCACCATCGCCGAAAGGGTGTGAGCCAGCCGAGAGTGATGAGCGTCGTCGCGTTTAGACCGAGCAGCCACGGAGACAACTTGCACTGAACGATCCAGCAGCAGAAGAGAACACAAGAGTTAACTTGCATCCGCTTGGTAACCGTAAGGGGTAATTGCAATAAAAAAGATAATAACGAATACAATAGTACAATAACAATAATGAGTATGGCAGTAGTAGTTAGATGAGTGATATTGTTAGTAATAGCGAAAGGAACAACAATAAGTAACAACAAAAAAAGGCTAGAGGTACGGAAACACATAAATACACGCACGCACAAACACACGCATGCATACAAGCACAAATGGAAACGCAAACATATATATACACAAATATACACATGCAT
>NC_061856.1:12008941-12018941 GCF_019202785.1 Penaeus chinensis | reverse complement strand
GGAAGGAAAGGGAAGATATGTAGAGAGTGAAAGGGAGAGGGGAGGAAGGTGGAAGGTGAAGGGAAGAGAGGAAGAGGAAGAGGGAAAGAGGGAGAGAGAGGATGAGGGAAAAGTGAGACGGTATACATACGTGTGAAACTTAAAATACGTCATCATCATTTGTTTTGTCTTTGAATTGGTTATAATAATGATAATGATAAAGGATAGCATTAACAATAATGTTCTCTATAATAATCATATCAGTATTAATGGTAACAGTAATAAGAGTAATGATGATGATGGTGATGACTGCAACTATTATCACTAATACTATTACTACTACCTCTATCACTGTTATCTTCATTATTATTAGAATTATCATCAGCACTATCCTTATCATTATAACTATCACTTCTACCATTACTGTTACTTACATTATTTTGTATATATCACTACTACTACTATTACTACTACACCTAATACTGTTATCATAGCATCATCATCATCACCACAAACATCTTCATTACCATCATCGTAAAAAAGAATAATCAAATGAATTTCATAAAAAAAAGAAAAAGAAAATTGCGAAGAACAGCAAGCAACAGAAGGTCAGGAGATATTAACAGGAGGAAAGTTTGGGGGAGGGGTTATGCATGTATTTCCTTGTGCGTTCGACCTTCCTTCTTTGTGTTTGCCTTTGCTTGGTGTCTATCGGCGGATCTCTCTTTTTGTTTCCGTTTCTCTCAGTGTCTCTCTGTTTCTGTCTGTTTGTCTGTCTGCATGTGTTTGTCTGTCTGTCTGCCTATATCTCTCCCTCCCTCATCTCTCTCTCTCTCTCTCTCTCTTTCTCTCTCTCTCTCTCTCTCTCTCCCTCCCTCTCTCCCTCCCTCTATCTCTCCTCCTCTCTCTCTCCCCCTCTCTCTCTCCCTCTCTCTCTCATCCTCTCTCTCCCTCTCTCTCATAATAATAATAATAATAATGATATTAATGATGATAGTGATAACATTAATAATAATGATATTAATAATAATGATAATAATATCAATAATAACAACACTAATAATTAAAAGATAGTTATTATATTTTGTAAATAATAATGATGATAATGATGATGTCAATAATAATAATAATAATAATAATAATAATAATAATAATACCAATAATAATAATAATACCAATAAAAATAATAATAATAATAATAATAATAATAATAATAAGAGGAAGAATGACGATGATGATGAAGATGATGATGGTGGTGATTAATGATGGTGACACTAACACTAGTGCTTACACTTATAAAAGCAACAACAAAATAAAAGCAACAACACCAATAAATTTATAATCATGGCAAACTATTTTTTTTTCCATATACACTTATTTTTCACCTTTCTGATCACGGGGCCGAGCTGGCGATAATCCCTTTACTAGGAGAAAAAATTCAAGCTTGAAAGAGCGACCCGGTTCCCTGTTCACGGGCTATAGACTATCAAAGGCTGGATTAATTAGGGGCTTTTAATAAAACATTAGATTCGATTTTTTTTTTGAAATGGTGATCCCGTGCAAAGAAAGTGAAATGCAAATTGGTGTATCTGAGAGTGAGCTGAAAATGCATTTGATGGTAATACTTTTTTTGTTCCTTCCCATTGGAGTAGATAATACTGTAGTCTGTTTATAAACTACAGTGTTTGTTATCCCATGTCTGTAGATTCAAATTTTGGATAAATTTCGAAGAATCAATCTTCACAGTGGAATGTGAGATTACCTTTCTGAACAGACAGTTCATCCGAGGTTGTCTCTATGTTGACGCCACCAGTTCACGAAAGGGTTTTATGCTCGTGAATTACTTGCGCACAGACTAAAGCCCTGAGCAGTGAACACGGGATCATTCTCCCTGCAGCGATCCCCGTTTATCTTATCCTTATCCCATATCCTTAAAGCAGGAAGCGCGCTGCATCCTGTATATACATATATACTTATATAAATATATATATATATATATATATATATATATTACTGTACACGAACACACACACACACACACACACACACACACACACACACACACACACACACACACACACACACACACACACATATATATATATATATATATATATATATATATATTTATACTATATATAAACATATACATACATTATATATATATGTATATATATGATATATATATAAATATATATATATACATCTGTATATGTATAATATATACATAATATATATAAATATATAAATATATAAATATATGTGTATATATATATATCCCTATATCTATGTGTACTTATCGATATATGAATAAATATATAATCATTTCAGCAATATTATAAGTATTCTGCAAAGGTTTATTTTTTTCAAGTTCAGATTCAATCAGATGTTGTAAGGCAACCAGCGTGGCGAATGAACTTCCACTGTCTACCCCCTGGAACGTCATGACGTCATATACCAGGCCCACATGAGCGTTTCGAACGTTTTACTGACCTTACGAGTTCGGAACCAAATTCATCATTAATAAGCTGACACTGACTGTACTATTACTCGAGGTTATGTTAAGCACGTGAATAATGGTTACTCTAAGAAACAAGGAACGTGTTTGTGTTTAATACGTACAGTGTTGCGGACATGTGGATGGCCTGATCTTTAACATGTGTTGCAATTTGGTGCTCGGAGACCCTCTTGCTTTCATAGGAGTGGCATTTTGCTAATGCTTTCGTTATATTTCTCTCATGTACAAATCTCACATCTTCATATTCCAAAAAAATAGACGAAAATACATTAAGCATACAATAACTCAAGCGCATTTACACAGTGAATTTTACGGCCTAGAGGATAAATGAAGCCCAGCTTCCCGCCGGCGCCTCGAGTGAAGTGAAAGCGCCGACGCCAGACCGTTCACACAGCGCCTTTTCTTCCGAGTTGTGAGCTTTCGAATTTTCACCCGACAAACTGCTAAGCCTCCTAAACTCCTCTTTTAAATTCATTCACATGAAGAAACGGAGTGATAAGTATGGCGATTGAACACTTACAATCGATGTAGTCAAATATGCCTAATGATAATAGAGTGTCAGTTTAAAACACAATTATTGCACTCACTGTGCCACTCTCACCCGCGAACGAGAGACTGAAACCCTCGACTCCTCCCTTCAAGGTCAAACACACACTTGTGGTGAACTTCAGTATTTATTTTAGCGTAATAGTAGTATTACTATCACCTAATTAGAATGTCAACAAATTTAATCTAGAACCTATCTTAGAATAATTTGTGTCCGATAGCGCTCTTGTTATATCAGTGAATAATTTTATAAAAGCATTAAAGTTCCGATCAATATTTATCCCATAAACACGTTTTTAAGGTAAGAGTTAGGTTGCCTTGGGTCGGCGAATGGCCACGTGTCCACACAACTCACACTTGTTGGGAGTAAATAGATTTCTGAGGTGACGTCAGTTTCCTTTGATCACGTGACATCCTACGCTGGTTTGTGTTACCATCGAGGTGTCCGTGTGTTTAAACTACTGAGTATCACAACAGTTATCACAACGGAGTTTGCAATTGCCGTAAATTATGTGATTTGTATTTATATGAAGATAGATAAATATAGATGTTTATATATATATATTTATTGGCTAAGTTTATTAACTGACAGTATGATTTTAAACACGCATCGTGTTCAAAATGTATTCGTTTTAATAGAATCCCTAATTACTAAGGTTATCGCGTGCTGTTTGATATCGTTGGTAAACACTATAATGATATGAAAATCGATGCCAGTACATGAATTTAACGTTTCTGTTTTATTCTCCATTTACATTACTTGATATATTGTCATGTAGAGACGGAATGAAGTCTAAAAACTCATTAAAAATAATTTCAGAAACAACTGCCGGACCTGGATGTCTTCAGACCACAAAGCATCCAAATTGGCCCCTATACAGGTGTGTTCCTCGACCACTGCCTCGACTAGATCACGGCGTCAGCTCGAACATCACCCTTAAATCCTCTGCAACACACAGGACACCCCCCTTCTTACCGCGGTTCCCAGCTACACCATACTACCATATGCCATACGAACCCCAGCCAACAACCGTTTCGTGGGATGCGCAACTGAAACCAGGGAAGTAGTCTACCGCGGCTCTTTGGTAACGGAGAATTCTCAAGCCACACACTCGCACTCGCACACGCACACGCACACGCACACACACTCGGTGTTACCCGTTCTTAGGTTACGCTAGACCAAGATAGTCTAAACTAAGCTAGTTCAGGGCTGGGAAAGTTACTGCAGGTTAAATTAGGGCCTTTAGGCAAAATTGGATATATAGCACACTAAATCTGACTATTTTCAGGGGTCATACGCCCCAAGACAACTCTGAAAAAAGGCAACGTAAAAAAGGTGAGAACAAGAAAAAAGTATACGAATATGTCAAGAAAAAGAAAAAGAAGGAAAGGAAGATTGATTTTCAAGAAATAGACCGTTTCTGGTCTGGTCCCCTTTACTTCATTTTTCGTCCCTTCATTTCAAAGCGTATACGGGTCGAGGCAAAGGCAAGATTTCAACGTTCGTGCTATTGTATAGGCGGCAACTAGACGCCATGCTGGACTGAGGTGTGTCGACCCCATAACACGCGAAGAATAATAAACATATACAGACTCAGAGCTTCACAAATCCGCTATCGGTGACTTAAGAATATGTAACTATAGCATCTTTATTTCATTCATATGGACATGATGCTTTGAATACTTTGTGTAATAATCTCGTGAGGGCTGTTTTCAGCGTTTTTTTATGATAACTCCTTCGCCGACCTCGGTTTCTCGATCTCTTAAGACAACCTATACTTTGCCCGTTTTTTTCCTTCGCCTTCATCCCACTCGTGAAGATTGTTTGTTTGTTTCTTTTTTCTTTTCTTTTTTAGATTAGGGTAAGCAAGATTTGTTAAAAAGTTAATTTATCACGCCTGGTGTCGATCTCGAAATAAAGCAAATATAACTTCTTGCTTGAACACAGTATATACTAAAAGAAAACGAAGCCATTCAAGAGGAACAAGACGAAAATCAACGACCTGGCCCCATACAAAGTTTCTTGTGCTAGGTGGTCGCTGTTTGGAGTAACGAAGCTCCGCCCACCGGGGTAGTGGTTGGCCTTGAATTTCCAAGATGGCTTTGTATACGCGACGCATGAATGACGTCATTTGTTTGGGTCACGTGGTCCAAACCTGTCGAAGGAAGTCTTAAGAGAAAAAAAGGAATTGGCTACTAGAGGTATATAAAAAGAGAGATAAAAAAAACAACAACACAGACAGAAAGAAATCAAAGCAGTACTTGTCAAGGAGGATGAGGTAAGGGTAAATACTGATGTCACTGTGAAAGGTGGATGCTATTTTGTGTTTACTTTATTGGTTTTGACTGTTCCTGTTAACCATCATTTATACTAAGCGAGCTTTCCTCTGCCAAGAGGAACGCTGGGAATTCGTGAATATAAAATATTGTCCTTTGTCACTCGGTTTATTTTATTTTATCTTTACCTTCTCTCCAGGAGTATTATTCTTAACTGTACAGTGTAACCATTTGTGCATGTGCAGATAAATGGTGGAAGAGATAGATATTCAAGCACAAACGTTCGACGATCAAGGGTCTTGTTCGGATCCAGGCAACTGCACCTTGAGTTGCATTCTTAACCAACGCATCCCTGGCAATTCTCCGCAGTTGCCAAATTTCCTACGCTGCGTCACTCAAATTTGTGAACTAACGCTATAACGATAAAACAAATGAAACGAAAACAACAGAAAAGCTAAAACTTCAGTCTTCTCTTCTTTGCTTTTCCAGCACCTTTGTTTTTAACATGGAACGCGAAGTGCAACTTCGTTTTCTGTTTACATTTTTTTTCGCTCTGAGACAATGGCACTGCCTTGAGATGCATCTTGAGCGGGTGTAGCTTTTCTTCTCTTTCTTTCTCTTCTTCTCTTCTTTCTTTTTTCATAAGGGTCTGTCTTCACGTTATGCTAATTTAGGTTCGTAAATAAGGCACCTTAAAGTCAGGGTTATTGCCGAGCAGTCAAGGCCGGAGTTATGCCCGGGTAGGAACGGGTATGAGGCGGTGGGGGAGGGTGGACCAGGTAAGATGCTGAATGGGGAAGGGGATGGACGAAAAGGGGAAGGGTGCAAGAAAGGGAAGGAGGGGTGGAGGATGGAGAGGAGAGGGGGGGGGTGGAAGGAGAGAGGAAGGGAGGGAAGAAGGGGGTAGAGGAAGGAGTGAAGTTAAGCGTCTGGCAAAAAGAGTTGGTGATGGTGTGCGTGTGTGTGGAATGTTGACTAAGAGTGCGAGAAGTAATGTGGGCAAAAAGAGTGGAGGTGATGAAGTGTTACGAGGAGAAATGTGTATGATAAAAAAATTAGTGTAAAAAGGAAGTGAGAAGTTTGCATTACACCAAAGAACAAGAGAAAAGGAGAGAATGGGCGACGGAAGACAGAGAGATAACGCTTACAGATTCAATAAAGCTAACAATAAGGACACTGTGATAGTATCTCTTACTGATAGCAGTCACTCTCCATTATAATATGAACATTAACATAGCAACTTATACCATGCATATGAAACAAAGGGCCCGAGAAGGAGCGTACTAACACAAAGGTGGTAGCAGGGGGCCCGGAAAGGAGCATAACAGAGTAAAGAAGCATCACGGGACCTGTGCCAGAATGACATTAGATGACACGTATGACAGACACAATGACAACTACATACTAATGCCACAGTATCCTTCGTCTGTTTCGGAATTCCATCGTTAGGCAGTGACAAGGCATTTTTGTTTTGCTTGAAGTTCTTTTGCTGGAAGCTGATTTTGTAATTTATTTGTTTAAGGTGTGGTGTTTAAGCAGACATGATAATGGCAAAATGATGTGCAAATACGCGTGTGCATGGATTAGCTTTGCTGTTTAGTTTTGAGTCGTGCTTATTGCTAATGTCGTATTTGTTAATATTGTTATTGCCATTTTAAAGAATGATTTATTGTATATAGTGATAATGACAATAACAATAATGATGAAAATAGTAATAACGATAATGATGATGATAGTGACAGTAATAGTTATGATGATAATACTAATAATAATGGTAATAATCCTGAGGAGATAAAAATAATAACAATAATACTAATAATAATGGTAGTGAAATGAATATGACTAAAATTATAATAATCATAACATTTATGGTTATTATTATTATTATTATTAATATCGTTATGACAATTTTTATTATTATTATTATCATCATTATTATTATTATCATCATCAAAATTATTATTGTTATTATTCTTTGTCATTGCTGTTGTAGTGTACTTAGTATTGTTACTATCTTTAATATCAATATTATTATCCCTACCATTACCACTTCAAATACTTATCACCATTTTTATCATTAAAATCGTTAGTGTTCTTGTCCTTATAATCATAACCATAACATGTTCACCTACATTATTAATGTTATTGTACATCATTACTCCAAGCATTAATATTATCACGATCATCACTAACACCACCACAATCAACTCAACATTACTATCATTAAAATTATCATCAATGAATACACAACCAAGAATGGGGGACAAGGTATTCAGCCAGCGTCAGACAAAGCTATTCATGTGAACGGAAACTAAATTTCAGGTCCTTTCTGAAACACCAGTTGCATATCAGAACCTGTTTTGGTATATAATAATTCGATGGGAATGAATTAGATTTGTTGACTAAATGACAAATTTAGATACATGTAGATACGCACACGTATACATACATGCATGCATATGCAGAGAGAGAGAGAGAAAGACAGACAGATTGACTGATAAAGACTCGAGTGCGGGGAGGAAGGGAGGGGAAGAGAGAGAGAGAGGGAGGGAAGGAGGGAGAGAGAGAGAGGGAGAGCGAGAGAGAGAGAGAGAGGGAGGGAAGGAGGGAGAGAGAGAGAGGGAGAGCGAGAGAGAGAGAGAGAGAGAGAGAGAGAGAGAGAAAACAAAGGTAAAGAGAGAGAGAGGAGGGGGGAGGGAGGGAGAGAGAAAGAGAGAGAGGAGAGGAGAGGAGAGGCTTGGGTAAGGGTGGTGGGCAGAACAGGTGGGAGAAGAGGAAGGGCGGATACCGGATACGCTTGGTGATTATCAAGAGCGGAGTTTGTAGTGTCACTCCTTCTCTCTTTCCCTCTCTCTCTCTCTCCCTCTCTATTTACTCCTGTTTTTGTACTCTTTCCCTCTTTATATATATCTATCTCTATCTGTCTACTCCCGTCTTTGTAGTCTCTTTCTCTCTCTCTCTCCCCCCCCTCTCTCTTTTTAGTAGTGTCACTCCTTCCCTCTTTCCCTCTCTCTCTCTCTCTCTCTCTCTCTCTCTCTCTCTCTCTCTCTCTCTCTCTCTCTCTCTCTCTCTCTCTCTCTCCCTCTCTATTTACTCCTGTTTTTGTACTCTTTCTCTCTTTATATCTATCTATCTATCTCTATCTATCTACTCCCGTCTTTGTAGTCTCTCTCTCTCTCTCTCTCTCTTTTTATCTATCTATTTATCTATCTACTCCAGTCTTTGTAGTCTCTCTCTCTCTCTCTCTCCCCCTCTCTCTCTCTTTTTATATATCTATTTATCTATCTTCTCCCGTCTTTGTAGTCTCTCTCTCTCTCTCTCTCTCTCTCTCTCTCTCTCTCTCTCTCTCTCTCTGCATTCCCGTTTTTGCTTACAGAATTTTTCATATATCTGTCTTACCGAAACTCTTCTGTCACATGTCTTTCCCCTGAGTCTATCAGTCACCTGTTCCTGTATCGACAATAGACCAAGTTTATATTAAAAGGCCATTGAATGATAGAAAGATAAAACAGATCGGAAAGAATAGATGCGAACAATGGAATAGTTTTTTTTTTTTTCAAATTAATCATATATTCATTGTAAATCTTTCTCACCTCTTCGCATATTTTCCAAATTAATTTTTGCTTATCTCTATGTATTCTGCGAAAGGATTCCCTCTCTTTGTAACCAAAATATTAACTCATGGCAGTTATTCTACGATTTCCATTGTGCCAGTACAATTACACTATGCAAATTAAATGTATTATTTAGGAGTAAATGCTTCCAGGCAAAATCTCATTTCATAGCGTGTGTGTTATAAAAATCAACATCAGAAAAATGTAGGACCCACTTAAATATAATTCGCGCTACGTCACAAAGTGTAGCGCTCTCATAAATTTCCTCTTTGCCAAATTACCTTACAGCTATTTGTACGAAACTCCCAACTAGGTTGAGTCAGGTCAAGACGTAGGTCGTGCTTGGGTTACTGAATGAATTACGTTTTTATATTGTGTTATTATTTTTTTTTTCTAAGGTCATCAAACGACCTGGCCCGGATTTCCAGGCTTTTCGTTTTTCTTATTCATTTTCTTAAAAGGAAAACGTATGATCTACTTAATCATTCACAAAAACGTATCTTAGGATTCTTAGATTTTTCGGTGCTAAGTATATCAGAATTTATACACATCTGTTTTATTAAATTTTGCCTAGTATTTCATCCAAATTCACCTCGTATGTTCTTTAACGGCTGCTTTCCCCAATTATGACGAGTGACATTATGGTGTGTAGTATCTGTACGTAACCTTACCGTCACTGCATTTTCCTCGGAAGCGGTCATAGGTAACACTGATTTATCCTATCCTCAGGTATTATGTTAACTTAACTGATATTTTTTTTCCCATAGGTGTGTGTATGTGTGCGTGTGTATGTATGTGTGTGTCACTCTCTCTCTCTCTCTCGGTAGATGACTTACTTGAACAGCTGAGTAGATGACGTGCTTGATTTTAAATATGAATTGGACGCGCGCACACACACGCGCACCATCATCTTCAACTTCATTTTTATCATCATCATCGTTATCACCACCACTGTGATAGCACCATCATCGTCATCCATACTATCCTCCTTTCCCTCATCATCATTATCATCATAATCATCACTTAATCACTATCAACATCAAAATAATTGTATAAAATGTCTTTT
>NC_061856.1:11996441-12001441 GCF_019202785.1 Penaeus chinensis | reverse complement strand
AGTAGTAGTAGTGATAATAATAATTTAAATAATGATAATAATAATAATGAAAATAATAATATTATCAGTAACAGTAATGATAGTAGTAGTAGTGATAATAATAATTTAAATAATGATAATAATAATAATGAAAATAATAGCGATGATAGCAATAAGGACGCAAGAGTAGTAATTAAGACTGATGACGATAGTAATTATAATAATCGTGACTGCCTGCATATTGATGATAATAATGGTCTGAAGTAAAGATAAGATCAAACAATTACAGTAACAAGAATAGTAGATACACCAATAATGATATGATAACGGCAATGATGATGATAATACACCCAGTGATAAGTAACAAGAACAATATTATTTAATGCTGGTAATAATAGCTTATAATGACGATGGTTGTATTAACCATCATGATTGATAATACTATTGATGACAATAACTATAACAAAAATCATGTAGACACAAAGAAAATAACTTTAACAAGAGTTACGTGTACGATACCGTTACTCCCACTTAAAGCGCGAGTATAAAATCTGTAGTAAAATAGTAGCTGTAGTAGCCGTTGTAGCACCGGAGTACTTAATGGCATTGAGAGATCCGCGTGAGAAATTTCTCAGGGGGTTATGCTGTACGACCCTGCTATTATACTGACTTCCTGGGGCAATGCAGTATATGTCTAGACACTGCAGTGGCCTTGTGGATAAAGGCCGCGCAGCATCAGAAAAAAATAAATATATAGATAGCCACAGCCCTCAACTCTGAGACTGCGGCCGAGGATTTGTATTAATAATGTTAATAGCAAAGAACTGGCTGTGGTGGGGTGATTTACAGGGAACGGAGTTAATAGGAAAAGTGATGAGGAGCATGGAGTTGTAATCAAGGGGACGGCAGTAATAAAATAATACTCATACTTGTAAACATACAAATTGTGTAGAACCGAATGCCTTGACAGAAGGAATTAAAGCAGACATTACGCGGTATATGAGTCTAGCGTACAATACGAGAAATATCGTCGTAGTTGGACTTCAAATCAAGAAAAAGGCATATCACTGCAGAGAAAATGATGTGGGTATAATATGCAATGGTCGACTTTCGAAAGTTTAAATATCAACATTATGTAACATAAGAACGGTATCTGCAGTGTTTGCAACCAGGTAAATACCCCTCGGGGACAGGTTGTACCGGGAAGACTGGGAAAGCCTTGACATCCCAACGTAAAGCGTGATGTCCCCGAGCACTTTTCATTGATGTCTGGAGGAGACTTTACAAGAGGTTCAATGTGCGTTATTCCTCTGCATTTTCTCCCCTCTCCTTCTAAACGATTAACCAATTTTTGTTACTAAATTCCCTAGCTCATTTTCCAAAGAAGTGAAAGAAAACTACCAACAAGCAAAGTAAAGCTGGGAGAAAATAGAGTGTGTTTATTATTGAAGAGTAAATAGTAATGGGCCGGTATCCCATCATGTGGCAGCGCGTGCGTCGACTCAGTGCTCGAACAGACTCGGTAGTGAGAGGGCGGTCGCTGCGTCGGCTCAAGGTACGTCTATTGTGCTCTCTTATCTCTACTGATTGGCGATGTCGGCGTTGTACTGAAACACTCACAAGAAGCCTTTGCAACCCCTGAAGAGTGAGAAACACCCGCGGGGAGAAAACGCGTGGCTTGGCAAGGAAAATACCGGCAAAATCCCATTTTTTAAGAGGGAAACCCATAGAAGAACAGTGATTCGAGTATCGCGTTACGGATAAGAATTTGAACCGATTCATGATATCCGACGAGGAGGTGTGTAAGCCACAAGTGTCGTGTCAGGTGAAATGGATTTAGTGCAAGAAAGGAGTGTTTAGGAGCATGAGAGCGGTCGGGGCGGCTCGCGGGGGAGGGGGCAGGGGGGAGGGAGAGGCGGACGCGTTTCGTGTGGCGCGGAATTTGAATGGGTTTCCGTCTGTTGTTTGGAAATCACGTGTGTATTCCAGGTGTAGTTGTGTTTGGTGGCGACTGCTCCAATTTCAGTGTAACGCTCTGATCCACGATGGTGGTGGTGTTTTTTTTTACCTTACGACATCTCCCTTGGCTGTGGTCCTTACTGGAAAAGTACACTCTTGAAATGTAGTGAAAGTTTTAGTGAGTGACACGTTGTATGTACACGAATGGGTGAAAGAATGGTGTGCAATGTTATTGTGACATATTGTTTACAGAAACGGTGCTGAATCAGCATTTTTACTTGAGTAATATGCTTGTGAAATTGTGTTGGATTTCTTGGTTATGCTGTGGCATATAGTGTGGATAGCTGAAAGACTTGAAAATTATGATCTTTTTCAGTAATATTATGTGGCCATAACCAAATTCTGAGGTGTGCAGTGTAGAGGAGAGATGGAGTGTGTACTTGATAAGTGTACTCACAAAATGAATAAAAAACACTGCAGAGGATTTATTACTGTGATTGGTGTCCTGTTATCAGTTACTTTTTTATTAAGACCAAAAATTTATAAAAATATATGTATTTGTACATTAACTTGCTTGCCACACCCATATCATAGTGTGGACCAAACCCTAATTCTCAGATGTGCAATTAGGATTCACAAGAAATACCCTTTGCTGTGTACATTTTGTAATATCCAAATTGAGTAGATGTAGAATTGTGTTGAGCATTGTGTTTTAAAGGAAAATAGAGACTTGTTTAAGTAAAGCTTTTTGCCTTGCTGTTATTTTGCTGATGTTGCCATGATGGAGATGCAAGTAAGACTGCTTTGTGCATCATTTAAGTAAACATTGGTAACATGATAATAGGTGATTGGATATGTTGACTGCAAATAAATGTAGTTTTTTTTCTCATAATCTGAGGTATTAGGATTTTTTAAGAATTAGATGAAGAGTTCATTATGGAACAAAATTTGAGATAGATGGTATTTTAATACTTAATAAACTGAATCAGATCTTATTGAAAAAAAAGAATCATAATATAACCCAAAATGAAAGTGTATATACATACCTGATTTCAAGGATTTGGTGGATTGGCAATGGTTTGGTTATTCTGTAATTCAGACAAACTGGAGATTGTAGGAAAAATAATGATCTTATTCTTGGGGAAATGTACGCACAGATTTAATTCAAAGTTATTCATGTCTCTGGCTTGTATTGTAATTTTTTGCTGAAAGCACTATGCTGTTGAGGGAGGATATTGGACTACAGTAATTTTTAATTGGTTGCAGAAGGACATGTCAGAATAAAAAGCCAGCAGGTTGTCTAGACTGGTGTACCATTTGTGGTTGTAATGAAAGTAATGCTGTTGCTTGCTGTATTTTAATGCATTCCTTCTGAAGTGCAGCATCCTCATATCGAACCAAAACGTTGGTGAATCATTGCCAAGATTGTGTGTCTGTAGGAGTTTATGTACATATGTCAATAGTGTGTGCTGTTAGCACCAGGCAATTTTTCAATCAAAATATGGTAATATACGGCCAAACGTAATGGATATGGAGAATATTTTAGATTTAGCTGTAATGTAATGGAATATCAATATTTTACAAGTGACCATGGAGGTTGAGATGAATGGCGAAAAATCTAAATTATATGTAGGCAGTAGTGCATTTGTTTGGGAAGGAGTTAGCAAGTATTTGTAGCTTTGACTCTGTGAAGAATATATTATCATGATACAGTAATATTTTATTTTTTATGGTCTGTATATTTTTGTGATATATGCAGATATATGTATATGTATGTATATATATTTATACATATTTATATACAGATACATACATATATACTTACATTACTATTATATGAATATATGATTATGAATGTGGTTGTTAATTATCACAATAATTAATTTTTTTACTGTGATATTTATTTTAAAAAATCCTTCTATTATTATTTTTATTATTAATATTATTACTATTATTGTTTATTATTATTATTATTAGTTTGTTTTTATTATTATTATTATTATTATTATTATTATTATTATTATTATTAATTATTTTTATTATCATTATTATTTTATCACTATTGTTATCATTATTCACACTGAGGCAGTTCTTTGATGATAATGATAGTAATGATGGTGAAGGTGATGATGATGATGATGAAAATGGTTGCTTTGTTATTATTGTAATTGTTATTGTTATTTTAGTAATTGCTGTCACTCTTACTGATGTTATTAATTTTATTGTTGCTTTTATTATCATTATTGTTGTTGTTATCATTGGTATTATTTTTATATTATTGCTAATTTTGTTTTTGTATTGCTATTGTCATTGTTGTTATTATTGGTGTTATGGTGGTGATGTTGATATTTGTTATTACTATTTTAGTAGTAGTAGCAGTTGTACTCCTAGTACTTGAACTTGTACTACTACAACTTCAACTTCTGCTGCTGTTGCTGTTGCGGTTGCTGTTGCTGTTGCTGCTAGTACTAATACTAATACAAACAATACTACCACCACCACTACTAGTAGATCTAATACTAGTAGTAGTAGTAGTAGTAGTAGCAGTATTAGTACTAATGCTAGTACTGTTATTATTATTAATGTTAGTATAAGTGTTAATATTAGTAGTGGTGGTACCCTAGTACTACTGCTATTATTTCCACCATCACCACCACCTAATAATCAGTCATTATCTTTGTCATTATTATTATGATTATGATTACTATAATTATTATTATAACTCTAATCATTGTCATTATTAGTATTAGTGTTACTGTTACTGATAAACAGCATGGCCAATATTGACTTGTCTGATCATTACAATCTTATCATCATCGTCATTGTCATTATATATATATGTTGCATTATTTGCATTGATATAAAATAGCCATAGTAAGAATTTGCATTAAGTTGTTGGTATTCTAAGGTCCCTGTTTAACAGCAGTCATACATGAACAACTTAAAAGCATTTCATTGTTGAATACTTCTTGTGAGAGCACATTTGGGTGATCAGTCAATAGTCATACATTTGTAATGCACAATCACCTATTCAGAAAGTATATTTGCTTGCTTGCTTGCTT
>NC_061856.1:11986441-11988941 GCF_019202785.1 Penaeus chinensis | reverse complement strand
TGTATTGGTGGTGGTGTTACTGGGACTGGTTATTATTATTGGTGGTAGTAGTAGCAGGGGATGTAGTAGATGTGGTAGTGGTAGTAGTAGTATCGGGTATTCGTATTAGTAATGATGGAACAATTCTTTTTTTTTTTTACCCGTGTTCTGATTATTTTTCTTAGTTCTCCAACCGTTCGTCCATTCATCCATCCATCCTTCCTCTCCTTTGCTGTATCCTCTGTTCTTCTCTCCACTCTCCTTTCTTGTTCCTCCTTCCTTTCCTGTTGATTTCTTTCTTCATTCTTATCTTTTCCCACTGTTCCCTCTCTCATTCTTCTGCTTTGTTTCTCTCTTTCTACTCTGTTATCTCTCCTCTCTTGCATATCTATCTCCTCTCCTTTTTCTCCTATCTCGCCCTCTACCTTTCGCCATATCGATCTGTTTCTCCCTTTTCCCCTTCCCCCTCTCCCTCATTTTTCTGGCTTCTCCCCTCTCTTTCTCATTTTCTCGTTTCCTCTAACCACTCTGTCCTATCTCTCGTGTCCCTTCTCTCTCTCCTCATCTGTCTTACCTCTTCTCTCCCCTTTTCCCTCACTCCCCTGACTGTGCTCCCCTCACTCTTCTTCCTTCACTCCTCTCCCCTCATTCCTCTCCCCTCGCACAGCATTATGCTCTCTCGACGCTCCTATGGGAGGCATTCCGTGCCAGTCAAGGCTTCAGGTGACCTATTTATTGAGTGCCAGTGTCTCGTGGTGTTTGATGTGCGTGGGGCTGGTGTTGATTAAAGGTGTTTGATATTGGTTATGGTTCGAGGGTAGGTACCCCCACCAACCCCCGTTTAGGGAACTTATTGGGGTCGCTTGGGGAGGAGTTATTGGGGTAGTTAAGGGGGGGGGGTAGAGTCGTTTTGGCGTTATTGGGACGTTTGGGGAGGGTTGAGGGAGTTATTTGGGGTGTGTGGGGGGGGGGGATTTGGGGTAGTTTAGGGGGAATTATTTGGGTCGTTTGGGAGGGGTTGCTGGGGGGATTGGTTGAAGGGGATTATGGGGTAGGGTGGGGGTTGAATGTAGGACGAGGTAGGAGGTTGTAGAAGAGGTTTGGGAGGTGCGGCGGTAGGGCTTGTGGCGTTGCAAATAGTATCGGGATGGGGTTGCAGGCGGTTTGATGATTTTTTTTTTATGGGGAGTGGAAAGGGGGTTGGGTAGATGAAGAAAGATTTTTTTTTATTTTTTTGTAATTTTGCGAAGGGGTTTTGGGGTTTAGACGAGGTTCACTGGGGATAGGGGATGGGTAGGAGGCAACGTAGTATTAGGTGACGAGTGAAGAAGGGTGGGGGGAAGGGGGTAGATGACTAGAAGTTTTATAAAAAGGGACCAACTTTCACGTAAAAGGGTTAGGGAAACTTAGGTTGAATACAAAACGGGTCTCGGACAGTGCGGGTTTAAGGGGAGAGGTTAATTATAGTTTGTTATTGAAGTAGAGAGAAACTCTGGTCGTTGTGGGGGGGTCTTTAGATCTTCCCCCCCCCCTTTTTCTTCTTTTTTTACTCATTTACTTATTTTGATAATTCGATATTTATTTAGATATGTGTTATGAGAGTTCGGGACGTAGTAGGTCGGACTTTTGTTTGGCCGAGATCGTGAATGAGCCGTCAGAAAATAGGATCCGTGGCGGGGAAGAGGGTCGTTGGGCGAGTCGTCCCGAGGCGACCGCGCGGGAGATGACGACGCTGCGTGACAATGACGACATTAACGACTTGGCGAACCATTGTCTCCCAGCTCCGGACGGCCATCAGCCTCGTCCTCATCGGAAGGCGGCGATGACGAGGAGACTCTGTTGTGTCGGGAATAGTTGTTGACTGCTGGGGGGGGGGGGGGGGGGAGAGAAGAAGGGAAGTGAGAAGAAGAAGGGAAGAGAGAAGAAGAGGGGAAGAGAACAGAAGGGAAGAGAGAAGAAGAGGGGAAGAGAACAGAAGGGAAGAGAGAAGAAGAGGGGAAGAGAGAAGGGGGGAGAGAAGAAGAGGGGAAGAGAGAAGGGGGGAGAGAAGAAGAGGGGAAGAGAGAAGGGGAGAGAGAGGAAGAGGGGAAGAGAGAAGGGGGGAGAGAAGAAGAGGGGAAGAGAGAAGGGGGGAGAGAAGAAGAGGGGAAGAGAGAAGGGGGGAGAGAAGAAGAGGGGAAGAGAGAAGAAGAGGGGAAGAGAGAAGGGGGGAGAGAAGAAGAGGGGAAGAGAGAAGGGGGTCCATTTGGGGTTCATTTATACAATCAGAGGATAGACAGATATCCCCCACGGAGCGAGGAAGGCAGGTACACACGGGCTTACGATAAATACATGCTCCTTCAGGACCGTTTACAAAACAAGTAAGCGTATGCGAGAGAAGAAAAGGAAGTAAACAAACAAGAACAAAAAAAAAAAAAAACAAGAATAAAATTGCTGTTAAAAGAGCACCATATCTTTCTCGCGGGTGGGCGGGCGTAAAGCTGTGTGGACGAGCACGCACGGCACGTGTCACAATGCATAC
>NC_061856.1:11976441-11981441 GCF_019202785.1 Penaeus chinensis | reverse complement strand
TCCACTTCCAGTTCGTCCGCTCCACTATCGCCACTTCATCCGTCTCCATCACTCCCTCCGTCTCCACCACTCCCTCCTTCTCCACCACTCCCTCCTTCTCCACCACTCCCTCCGTCTCCACCACTCCCTCCGTCTCTACCACTCCCTCCGCCTCCACTATTCCCTCCGTCTCCACCACTCCCTCCGTCTCCACCACTCCCTCCGTCTCCACCACTCCCTCCGTCTCCACCACTCCCTCCGTCTCCACCACTCCCTCCGTCTCCATCACTCCCTCCGTCTCCACCACTCCCTCCGTCTCCTCCATCACCTGGTGGTACCACCATCAACTCAACTTCCTCCAGTTTCAAATTAGAAGGCGGAGTATTTATAAACTGTATAATATTCATCCAACTTTTCAGCGATTATCCCCTCCCCCCTCTTCCCCCCTCCCCCCTCTTCCCCCCTCCCCTTTCCCCTTCGCCCCCCCCCCCCCCCCTCTTTCTTTTTGTGGGTCCTGATGGTCTTGTTTAGGCTAGGGAATTGTCTGTTAAATTGCATTAGCATAGAAGAAGTGTTACGTTTGGTCTGTTTTATGGATGATTAAAAAGGGTGTGTGTTTCGTAGGCGTGTAAGTGAGTGGGTGGGTGTATTTGTTTGCAGCCCTTGTCTCTCTTTTGTTTATTGTGTGAGGTGTACCTCACTCTTTTTCATTTATTTTGGTCTGTATTTCGCCCCCCCCCCCATTACTCTGTTCTTTATTTAACCCCACTCTTTCATGTGTTATTTGATTTGATCTTTGTTTTTATTTTCCTTCACTTCGTTTTTGGTTTGGTACATTTGTGAAAAGTCACGGAAATGGTTGTAAGGTTCCAGTAACATGTGTAAAAGGTAACTAAGGTCGGAAAGTCGGATTTTTTAAAAACTGCCAGTGGACATCGAGTTCTTCGGGGGTTTTTTTTCACGGATTTACTTTATAATCGAAAAAAAAAAACATTTTTAAGTTTGTTTTTTTAAAATCAGGATTGCTGGGGTTCCAGGAATCTTAACCTTGTTTCCAATTGGCTTGATTCATTTTTAGAGCATTCCTTAATCTCCTTTTCACTCATTTAAAAAAGAAAAATAAACCTAAATCACCATTTAATCCCCACTTGCATTCATTCTGTCTCTAATCCCCCTTTTTATTTCATTTTCATAAACCTACTTCCCCAAGTCCCCACCCGCTTACTGGCCGCTGCCATCCTACCTGACTACCTGCCTACCAACCTACCTACCTGTTGCCGCCCCGTCTACATGTTGATCCTGAACCCATATAGTATCTCTCTACATGGTGTCGAATGTCTTTGCGGTGATGTAGCAAACCGCTGGCAAGTGTCAAAGGGTTGGGGTGGGGGGGGGATTTAAACGTTTGGGGGGCTTCGTTGGGCGGGAGGGGAAGGGGGAAAGGGGAGAAGGAAGGGAAGGGATGGGGGAAAGGGGAGAAGGAAGGGAAGGGATGGGGGAAAGGGGAGAAGGAAGGGAATAGATGGGGGGAAGGGGAGAAGGAAAGGAAGAGATGAGGGAGAGGAGAGAAGGGAGAAGGGAAGGGGGAGAGGGGAGAGGGGAGAGGGGAGAGGGAAGGGATAAGGATGTGATTAACAGTGAAATTAACCCTTCGAGAGGTAGATGGAAGTGGCCTGGGTCTCATTTACAGACATTCCTTTCGTCCCTCTTTCCCTTCTCTTCCTTTTCCCCATTTCTCCTACCTACCCTCACCCTGCTTGTGTACGGTGGTTGGGGCACAGGACTCGTGTATATTTAGATGTTTTACAGTAGAGCTGTCGTTGATGTATTTCTCTCTCTCTCTCTCTCTCTCTCTCTCTCTCTCTCTCTCTCTCTCTCTCTCTCTCTCTCTCTCTCTCTCTCTCTCTATCTCTATCTCTCTATCTATCTGTATATATATATATATATATATATATATATATATAGATAGATATATGTATGTATGTCATTCTTTCTTCCTTTCTCGCTCTCTGTCTGTGGTAAACATGTATTTGTACAGTGCAGATGTCCGTCTGTCTTTCCGTTCATCGACTTGCTACTTGTTTTCCTTTTCCTCCTCCATCATGGCAGTTTAGGGCCTTGTATCCGGGAAAGGATTCATCAGATGAATGAATGAATGAATGAAAACAGCAAGCGAAAGAAGGAAACAAGAGCGAAACGCGATGCTTCTGAAAAAAATAATGTTGACTTCAAATTATTTTTTATCGTTATTTTCCTGAAAATTAAGAGGCGTTCCAACTTCGTTCACTGTAGGAAGTAGGATGGAGGTTTAGGGACTGCATTATCGTCACTGATATTACTAAGTTGTTGTTCTTGTAGTAATGGGGAGACTGATTAGATTGGTGATAATTGATAATACTGTCATTATCCTTATCTTGAACCATTTCCGCATCTTCGCATTGTTGTTGTTGATGGTGGTGATGATTTTGATTGATAATGATGATAATAATACTAGTGATGATGATACTGCGACAATAAAAGCAACAAGAACAATGATGGTAATGATATTTATTATAATTTGTTATTAGTATTATTGTTGTAATTGTTGCTGTGTTAATTTGATGATGATAACCATAATGATAATACGACATCAATTGAGATATTACGTAATCCATCGTATATAATGCAGGTGGATAGCCTATAAACGGACGTACCAAGATAGATGTAAGTAGACGGATAAGCCGGCAGTTTGAGCGATGACTGATTGACAGGCAGGGAGAGGGTCACGCAGAAGGCATTAATTCCGCAAAATCCTCCCTTGGAATTTTTTTGGTCCGGCGTTCCGTTCCGGCGTTCCCGACAGCCCGGATGAAGACCCATCGAGGAGGACAGCAATTAGTGTCCCTTTGTCGTGGAGAGGTGGAGTTGGTGGAGAAGTGGAGTTGGTGAAGAGGTGGAGTGTGGACGTCTCTCGCTCTCTCTCACTCTCAAATTATTTTATTATTGACCATTGCTGTATTGCAGTCATCATATCGATTCTATATTATCCAATATGTATGTATGTCGGTCTTTGTACACATTCGTATGTTTATTAATATGTACTCATCATATGATCTCCATTGTATCACATGCGATTCTGTCTCACCCCACACACAGTTTATCACAGACACACACTCATGTCCATACACACTTTCGTCATACCCTTGTTTGGCACTCCATCTCGCCATCGCAGACATAATAGACGCTCAGTGTTGTGAGAGGTGAAGATACTTCCTGTTTGCCTCTCTTTCACTCTCTGTCAAGAACGTGCTTCATTGAAATAGGTTACTGCGTGTAATGGGAAACGTCCCTTGTGATGATGAGTACGTATTGGTGAGCGTGGGATTGCGTGCACACAGATGGGCGAAGAATGTAGATTGGATGTGGTATGGGATCGGTGTAGTAATAGCAGTAATGGAAGTCATAATTAGGAAGAGCAAGAGCTGCGGTAGTGTTGTACTTTTTTCTCTTTTTCTTTATTTTTTGTTTTATTTTATGCTCTCTTTCTGTTTTCCTTTTCCTTACGGAAGTACCTCCCTCTTTACCTTCTCCCCCTCACTCCCTCTCCCCTTCACCCCCTCTCCCCCCTTACCCCATCTCCCTTCTCCCCTCGCCACTTCACCGCCCTCTCCCTCCCTCACTCTATCTCCCTCCCTCACTCCCTCTCCCTCCCTCACTCCCTCTTCCTCCCTCGCTCCCTCTCCCTCCCTCACTCCCTCTCCCCCCTCACCCCTTCTCCCTCCCTCACTCCCTCTCCCTCCCTCACTCCCTCTCCCTCCCTCACTCCCTCTTCCTCCCTCACTCCCTCTCCCCCCTCACCCCTTCTCCCTCCCTCACTCCCTCTCCCTCCCTCACTCCCTCTCCCTCCCTCACTCCCTCCTTCCCTCTCCCTCCCTCACTCCCTCTCCCTCCCTCACTCCCTCTCCGGCTCTCATTCCCTGACCCTCCTCACTCTTTTCCCACTCCTCCTCGCTCAATCCTTCCATGTGTACAAGTGTGTGTGCGTTTATGCTTCCATGATGAATTTCGATCGCCATTTTCTCGATCGGAATAGCACCTCACAGGTGTGTTCTGTGATGGCAGTAACGGGGTTGCACGTATGAATGAGGAAGAGGAGGGAGGAAAGAGGAGAGGGTGGAGGAGGAGATTAAGGAGAGAGGGAGAGGAAGGAGAGAGGGAGAGGAAGGAGAGAGGGAGAGGAAAGGGAGAGGGAGAGGGAGGAGAGAAGAGAGAGGGAGAGGGAGAGGGAGAGGGAGGAGAGAGGAGAGAGGAGAGAGGAGAGAGGAGAGAGGGAGAGGAGGGAGAGGGAGAGGGAGAGGGAGAGGGAGAGGGAGAGGGAGGAGAGAGGGAGAGGAGGAGAGAGGGAGAGGGAGAGGGAGGAGAGAGGGAGAGGGAGGAGAGAGGGAGAGGAGGAGAGAGGGAGGAGAGAGAGTGAGGGAGGAGGAGAGGAAGAGGAAGAGCAAGAACAAGAAGATGAACAAGAAGAACGAGGGGAAGGGAAAAAAAAACAAACAATAAAAAGTAGGGAAGGAGGAAGAGGAGGATTAAGAAGAAGAAGACGCGGAGTAATAGGGGGAATAAAGAAAGAATAAAGAGAAAATGGAAAGAAAACGGCGAGAAGGGAGAGTAGAGGATGCATCGATTGGCACCAAGTGTTGATAGATGCAACAAGTACTTTTGCACTGGCTGTTGCCTTTTTTTTTCTTTTTGCTTTTACCTTGACTAAAATTCCCTGATTCTTTGTGCCCTTGTGGCCTTCACATGACAATGAATGCAATAGAGGGAAGTTCCGGGGGATGGGGGGGGGGGGGAGGTTAGTTGTTTCACTCGCTTTCATAATGATTGATATTATTCGATTATTCTTTTTTTTTTTTTCTTTCGTTATTGTTATTACTTTGTTGTTGTTAGTGGTTGTAGTGGTGGTGGTGTTGGTGGTGATTCTGCTGCTGCTGGTGATGGTGAGGAGGATTTTTATTCTGATTCTCTTGCTGTTGTTAACGTTG
>NC_061856.1:11961441-11968941 GCF_019202785.1 Penaeus chinensis | reverse complement strand
TGTCGCGAGGGATATTTTTTTTTTTTTTTTTTTTTTTTTTTTATCATCATCTCAAGGCAGAAAATAAGAAAAATGAAAAGAAGGATTGAAACTTTTTTTTTTCTTTTTTCTTTTTTTCGAGTGGAGACGGTAAGGGAGTAGTAGAAAGAAAGAAAGAAAAAAAGAAAAGAAAGGAAAATAGAAAATTAAAGGAAATGTCAACAGGTGAAATTACACAGACGCTTGGAGAAGAGAAGAAAGAAAGAAAGAAAAAAAAAGAAGGAAAAAAAAGAAAACAAGAAAAAAATGAAAGAGCAGTAGTGAAGCCTGTTTAATGGGGGGGGGGGGGGGGGAAACGACGGCGAAAACGGACGCGCATTCTTACCAAGCGTTCAGTCGGCCTTCATGTGTGTGAGATCTCCGATTCCAGGAAGTCATTAAAGCGAACGCATAAAGGAATAAAAGAGAAAAAAAAAGTGAGAGAAAGAAAAAGAAAAGAAAAGAAAAAGGAAAAGAAAAATAAAAGAAAAGAAAAAGGAAAAGAAAAATAAAAGAAAAGAAAAAGGAAAAGAAAAAGAAAAAAAGAGAAAGGTCAGATTGGATGTTAGGAGAAAGAGATGGGGGGGGGGGAGAGAGACAGAGAAGTCGTGTTAGTTTTATCGTGTCCGTCCTTATAAAAAGAGAGGAACAACCGGCGATACGATCATGAAGACGCTATCTTGTTTGTATTCCAAGGACTCGCTCGCCGGCCGATATGACGCTGTGTTTTCCCTCATTGTTTTATTCGTGCGCATGGCATCACTGATTGCATGGTTGCATGGTTTGCTCTTCTCATTTTCTCCTTCCACCATTTCTCTCGCGTCTCCTGTTATATTCTTGGATTATCTATTCCTTATCATCTGCCTTATTATCCTTCTGTTCGACCTACTTCAGATCCTGTTTATGCTGCTGCAGGCCGTATTCCTTTTCTTCTGCTTCTTCCCCCTATATCCACTTCCTTCTTCCTTTGTTCACCTTCCTGTTCCCCTTCTTGATTGTCGTCGTCGTCGTCCTCCTCCTCCTCCTCCTCCTCCTCCTCCTCCTCCTCCTCCTCCTCCTCCTCCTCCTCCTCCTCCTCCTCATCCTCCCCCTCCTTCTCCTCCTCCTCCTCCTCCTCCTCCTCCTCCTCCTCCCCCTCCTCTTCCTCCACCTCTTCTTCCTCCGTCTTTGTACACTATCCCCCTTAACCCAATTCCACCCTATCTGTCTCATATCTTAACACTTGTCTTTATCGCCGAGGGTGTTAGGGAGAAAAGAGTATGTGAACGAGAATGCGTGAGTTCGTGAGGAACAATGAGCTAGTGTGCGTGTGTATGCGCAGTTGTGTGTGCGAAGTGCCGGGCACTTGTGTTAATGCGTGCTCTTTTCCTAAAGTATCGGTATGAAAACAGACGCTGGAAATACGCTGTTTGTCGAATGGATGGCAGAGGGAAAGGGAGATGAGATGACGAAGAGGAGGAGCAGGAACAGGGGCTGGGGTAGGGATAGTGCTGGGGTAGGGATAGGGATAGGGGGGAAGAGCAGGAGGGAGAGGAAGAGGATGAGGAAGAAGAATAAGAAGGAGAAGAAGAAGAGTAGGAAGAGGAGGAGGATGGGGGGTGAGAGGGAGGATGTGTGCAGAGGAAGGGGAAGAGTCCGGCCGCTCGAGTTTCTCTATCGAACAGGGAAAGTGTCAACATTGGGAAGAGATGTCTCTTCCCCTTCAAAAAGTAGGGAGAATGACCCTAAAAAGTGGGGCGGGCGTCTGGCGCATCGACCTTATTTTCCGGTGCACTTGCAATGCGCATTGTGCCCTGTGCTGTTTGGCCCTTAAAACTTAAGGTCTCACCGGACAGCCGCGCCACTGTGTAATTGCCTCCCTGTATAGTATCTTTTTTTTTTTTTTACGAGAGTCCTCCCCTCAAGTGGCCTTTCTTTCACCCGCTCTGAGTGTCCTCTCTTGGCGTCCCTGTATGACATCTTTCTTGTATAGTGGCTCCTTACCCCAGTTCTCCGCGTCTGCTTTTAGTGCCTTATCTTCCGTCGTGCCTCCCTCCCTCCCTCCCTCCCTCGCTCCGCTCCTCCTCTGCTCCCTCCCTCCCTCCCTCCCTCCCTCCCTCCCTCCCTCCCTCCCTCCCTCCCTCCCTCCCTCCCTCCCTCCCTCCCTCCCTCCCTCCCTCCCTCCCTCCCTCCCTCCGCTCCCTTCCTCTTTAGCCCCCAACGACTGGTCTACAGAGCCTCCCTTATAGAGTGTGTAGGCGCTCTTTGATGTGTTCACTGACGCCCCCCACCCCCCCCACACCCACCCCCGGTCATCAATTCACGTGCGGTTGAATAAATGAGCGAGTCGGTTGATGTATTGGAGTTGTTTTGTCGTTTGCGCTGTGTTTGGGCTGTTGCTTAGGTCAGGCGATAATAATTGGTGTGAGGGAGTTAGAGGGAGAGAGAGAGAAAGAGAGAGACGGGGAAATTGAAGGTAAACAGAGAGAAAGAGAAGATAGACAGGGGAAGAGAAGATCAAGAGAGGGGAAGAGAAGATAAAGAGAGATAGGGAAAGAGGGGATAAATAGAGGAGATGGAGAGAGAGAGGGAAAGAGGAGATGGAGAGAGAGGGAAAGAGGAGATGGAGAGAGAGAGGGAAAGAGGAGATGGAGAGAGAGAGGGAAAGAGGAGATGGAGAGAGAGAGGGAAAGAGGAGATGGAGAGAGAGAGGGAAAGAGGAGATGGAGAGAGAGAGGGAAAGAGGAGATGGAGAGAGAGAGGGAAAGAGGAGATGGAGAGAGAGAGGGAAAGAGGAGATGGAGAGAGAGAGGGAAAGAGGAGATGGAGAGAGAGAGGGAAAGAGGAGATGGAGAGAGAGAGAGGGAAAGAGGAGATGGAGAGAGAGAGGGAAAGAGGAGATGGAGAGAGAGAGGGAAATAGGAGATGGAGAGAGAGAGGGAAAGAGGAGATGGAGAGAGAGAGGGAAAGAGGAGATGGAGAGAGAGAGGGAAAGAGGAGTTGGAGAGAGAGAGGGAAAGAAGAATTTGAGAGAGAGAGAGGAAAGAGGAATGGAGAGAAGAGAGAAAGAGGAGATGGAGAAGAGAGGGAAAAGAGATGGAGAGAGGAGAAAAGAGGATGGAGAAGAGAGGAAAGAGGAGATGAGAAGAGAGGGAAAGAGGAGATGGAGAGAGAGAGGGAAAGAGGAGATGGAGAGAGAAGAGAGGGAAAGAGAGATAGAAGAGAAGAGAAAGAAGATGGAAGAGAGAGAGGGAAAGAAGAGAGAAGGAAGAGGAAAAGAATGGAAGAGAAGGGAAAAAGAGATGGAGAGAGAGAGGAAAAGAAGATGAAAAAGAAAGAGGGAAAAAAAAGTGAAAAGAAAGAACGAGAGAAAAGGAGATGGAGAGAGAAGAAAGAGAATGGAGAAGAAAGAAAGAGGGAGAAGAAGAGGGAAAGAGGAGAGAGAGAGAGAGGAAAAGGGAGAAGAGTGAGATAGAGAGAGGGAAAGAGAGTGAGATAGAGAGGGAAAGAGAGTGAGATAGAGAGAGGGAAAGAGAATGAGATAGAGAGAAGGAAAGAGAGTGAATAGAGAGAGGGAAAGAGAGTGAGATAGGGAGAGGGAAAGAGGAGAAGAGAGAGAGAGAGAGAGAGAGAGAGAGAGAGAGAGAGAGAAGAGAGAGAGAGAGAGAGAGAGAGAGAGAGAGAGAGAGCAAAGGAAGGGAGGGAGGGAAGGAGGAAGAGAGGGAAACGTGAATGAATGAGGTACGTGAACGCCGACAAAGAGGAAAGGCCGTCACCGTGTTGTCCTTGACCTTAATAGAGACCTGGGGCGTCATAATTAGACTCTGTGCAACTTGCTTTGATAACTGTTACATGTTTGTCGAGTATTTTGATCCCATTTCTGAATGATATTGGATGTAAAAAAAAAAAAAAAGAAGAAAAGATCCTCTGGCAATTAGCTAATTTAACTCCTCTCCCTTCCTTCTTCCCTTCTTGTCTTCCTCCCTTCTTGCCTTTGTCTTCATGCGCCTTATCTTCCTGTCTGTCTCGCTTTGCATTCTTCTATCCTCTATGTCTTTCTATCTGCTTTTCTCTTTCTCTCCCTTTCCATCTCCCTCTTTTAAATTGTCCGTCTACCCCCTTTTCTCCCTCTCCCGTTTTTTATCGTTTTTTCCTCCCTTTCTTTATATTGTCTCCTACCCCCTCCTCATTTTCTCCCCTCCCTCGCTCTCTTCCCCCCTTCCTTCTTTCCTATTAAATACAAAAGGATAATTCTGCAATCCCATTTTGCTCCCCTCCCGTTTCCTGTGTATATCTGAACGGTGCAGAGATATGTGAGACTGAAAATGGTTTGTTTGCGTCCACGTCATATTTCACGTTTGCTGTTTACACCCGGGGCAGCGTATAGCAAACGTTCTACTAAGCTTGGCCTGTTGAGGGGTTGGAGGGGGGGGGGGCGTGCGGTAGATTACCGTTTATCGATTCACCGATTTTGTCATTTCAGGCGAGTTCTGCCTCGTTATCTCCGTTCGCGGTGTCTCATTCACTCGTGCATTCATGTATTTATTCGGTTTAATTATTCAGTTGTGTTTATTTTTGCTTGAGTCTGACCTTTAAGATTTACTTTGGAGTTGGATATTTTATTGTTTTGTTTATGTATTTTTATTATTATTATTTTTTTTTTTTTTTTTTTTTTTTTTTTTTGGGGGGGGTGTCAGCATGAATACATAGGTTTTCTCTCTTCTTCCTTCTCCTTCCCCCTTCCCTGCATCTCTCCCGTCGGTCATCTCTTTTCCTTTTCTTCCCTCTTTCCTGCATCAGTCCCACCCACTTTCCTCTGTCCATTTTAGCCGCTATCACTCCCTCCTCACCCTCTTCTTTTCCCTCCTCTCTCTCCCTCCTTTTCCCTTTCCCTCCTCTCTCTCCCTCCTTTCCCCTCTCTCTCCTCTCTCTCCCTTCTTTCCCCTCTCCCTCCTTTCCCATCTCCCTCCTTTCCCCTCTCCCTCCTTTCCCCTCTCCCTCCTCCTTTCCCTTCTCCCTCCTCCTTTCCCTTCTCCCTCCTCCTTTCCCCTCTCCCCACCACCACCACCACCCCTCCCTTCTCCCTCCCCTCACCTCTCCCATCCCCTCACCCTCCTCTCTCCCTCCCCTCTCCCTCCTCTCTCTCCCTCCCCTCTCCCTCCTCTCCCTCCCCTCTCCCTCCCCTCTCCCTCCTCTCCCTCCCCTCTCCCTCCCCTCTCCCTCCTCTCCCTCCTCTCCCTCCCCTCTCCCTCCCCTCTCCCTCCCCTCTCCCTCCCCTCTCCCTCCTCTCTCCCTCCTCTCTCCCTCCTCTCTCCCTCCTCTCTCCCTCCCGTCTCCCTCCACCTCCACCTCCACCTCCACCTCCACCTCCACCTCCACCTCCACTTCCCTTCCTCCCTCTTTCCTCCTTCCCCTCTTTCCTAAATTTACCCCGATGCCGCAAGGACTTCGCTTTTGTGCTGTATTAGTTCCAACCCCGCGGCATTATAGTGCAAAGTTGCAAGGCCCTGTCGAGGGTGGAGAGTTGGCACTTGCAAGGGTGCATTTCTAGGGGCAGGGGAAAGAAGAAAGTGATAAGGGAAAGGGAAAGGGAAGGGGTAGAGCTCGGAAATTTATGGCACTTCTGGTCAAGTTCGTTTTTTTAGAATGCCGCGTTTCTCGGCTTTCCATTGCTCTTTTATTTGCCTGTATTTAAAATAGATGTAATAATAATAATATAAACAGCACCGTATATGTCTCTATCTCTTACTCATTCTCTGACTTCCCCTCTTTTCATCTTTCTCACTTCCTCGCATCCTCCCCATCTCGCCTTCCCTTCCAGATCTATTATTCAACCTCCTTGACCTTCGGCAATCCGGTGTATTCTTCTCCTCCCGCTCTCTCTCTCTCTCTCTCTCTCTCTCTCTCTCTCTCTCTCTCTCTCTCTCTCTCTCTCTCTCTCTCTCTCTCTCTCTCTCTCTCTCTCTCTCCCCCTTTTTCTCTCTCCCTTTTTCTCTCTCCCTTTTTCACTCTTCCTTTCTCTCTCTCCCTTTCTCTCTCCCCCTTTCTCTCTCCCTTTCTCTCTCTCTCTCTCTCTCTCTCTCTCTCTCTCTCTCTCTCTCTCTCTCTCTCTCTCTCTCTCTCTCTCTCTCTCTCTCCCTTTTTCTCTCTCCCTTTTTCTCTCTCCCTTTCTCTCTCTCCCTTTCTCTCCCCCTTTCTCTCTCCCCCTTTCTCTCTCCCTTTCTCTCTCTCTCTCTCTCTCTCTCTCTCTCTCTCTCTCTCTCTCTCTCTCTCTCTCTCTCTCTCTCTTCCCCCCTCTCTCTCTCTCTCCCCCCCCTCTCTCCCTCTCTCCCTCCCCCTGCTCCCCGCTTTCTCGCCCCCTTCCTCTTCCAAGCTATGGCTGCTGATGTGCCTGTGCCAAGAATATCTTTTCAGCTCGGACTACGCCAGCAGCTGTAAAAAAAGAAAAAAAAAGAGGGGCAGGAAAGGAGGGGAAAGGTCCTATACGTGCCACTTTGTTTTTTTCATTCTCATTTTTGTTTAGTTTGGTTGATTGTTCGTTTTGTTTTGATTTTGGTGTTTGTCAGTGTTTGTGTGTTTGTGGGAGGGAAGGAGGGAGAGAATGCGTGCCATTTTCCAATTTGTTTCGAATTTATTGTTGATTATACTGTGGGGGGGGGGGGGGAGGTAGTGTTGGAGGTCGTGTGGGGGGGGTAGTGTTGGAGGTCGTGGGGGGGGAGTTCAATTCGAGGTCTTGTTTCATAGCGGAAAGTTGCAAAACTGATTCCCTAACGGGACCTTGCAACTTGTAAGACCATGCCAGTATTTACAGATATATTTCTAGGCGTGTGTGTTTGTATGCTTGCATGTTTATGAATGTTCAGATGCATGTATGCATGCATGCATGTGTGTATGTAAGTAAATATGTATATATGCATGCAAAAATGTATGAAACAGATAGCGCGATAGACTGATTGATAGTTACACTTCAGGTTATTGATTAAGGAATGGGGCAAGAGCTGATTAGACTAATTAAAGGAGTTAGCTACACTACAACGTTAGCGAAGAAAAACAGAAAAGCCGTAAAGTGTGTTTACTGCTTAAGTGTCACATTAGAGAGGTAATTACTCTTTGAAGATTGTACACTGTTGTGTGTCAATAGTTGCATGAAGTTCAGCCGACTTCAGTAAGGAGGGAAGCACGAAGGAAGCAGCGGGAATGGACATAGGAAGAAGGATAAAAGGGAATGGAGGGAAATAGGAGGAGCGGAAAGGAAGGAGGAGGAAATGAGAACGAAAATGGGAAATGGACGAAACAGAAGAGGAGGAAGTTGTTAGAAAGTAACAAAACGAAACGCAGGTGGATAACCAGTTCAAGTGACATGTCAACCAGTCAGTCACTGCCACACCCTATTAGCGAATCCACAACACTCACCTAATGAGTCATACCTCTAATAACTCCCAGCCGTCTTTCTAGTATATAAAAAAATAAGAAAATAAGCAAAAAATCACAATCTAATCGGTG
>NC_061856.1:11953941-11958941 GCF_019202785.1 Penaeus chinensis | reverse complement strand
ATAATTAATAATGCTAATAGAAACATTATTACCTAATATTGTTACTAAGGAGGCCAGCACAGCGATTTACTGTTGTACATCTTGGTCTAGTAAACCAGGATTATCATGTGTAAAGAAAGTGCTAAGTGTGTGTGCCGTGAATGGACGAGCGGAACACCCTTAAAGTAAACACAGTGAAGATACAACAAAAGCCTAAATTAAGTGTGTGTGGGAGGTCGCTGGTGAGAGAGGGGAAGCGGGAGGGCAGGTGGGCGGCAGGGAGGGGAGGGGAGAGGCGGGGGGAGGAGGAGGAATGGGATGGGAGAGGCGGGGGAGAGGGAAGGAGAGTGGGTAGGGGAGAATGAGGAGGAGAGAGGAGAAAGGGGATGAGGGACAAGGGGATAGAAGGTGGTGAGGGGAGACAAGAGGAAGGGTGTTGATAAAGGGGAGAAAGAGCGTGAGGGAGGAGGGGGAGTGAGGAGGGAAGAGGGAGGATTGTTGAAGGGAAGTCTCGCCTGTTCTCGTTGATTGCGGGGATTGATTAGCATCTCCGCTCTCGATTGAGGCTTCATTGTTGTCAGTGCTCCTGCCACCTCTCTGCCTCCTCCCTCCCTCCCTCCCTCCCTCCCTCCCTCCCTCCCTCCCTCCCTCCCTCCCTCCCTCCCTCCCTCCCTCCCTCCCTCCCTCCCTCCCTCCCTCCCTCCCTCCCTCCCTCCCTCCCTCCTTCCCTTCCCTCCCCTCCCTCCCTCTTTACCTATTTCTCACTCCTTCTTCCCTGCCTCCCCCTTTCCTCTCTTCTCACTCCACCCCTCCTCCCTCCTCCCTATGATAAATTGTTAATATTATTTTCTTAGATTGAAAAAAAAAAAAAAAATCGTTTACTTCTTTTGTCACCTCTTTCCATTCCCTTCTTCCTCGCACTTTTCCTCTCCCCTCTTCCTCTCTTCTGCCATGTCCATTTTCCATCCTTATTTTTGCTTCATTTATCTCTCGTTTCATGTCGCGTCTTATTATATCCTTTCATTTCACATCTAGATTAATTATTCGTTAAAACTATTATACGATTTTTCTAAATGTGAATTTTCTTCTCTCATTTCCTCGTTTGCCGAATCAACCTTCTCATTATCAAAACCTTTTTTTTTTTGGACTCTGTTCGGAGGAAATGAGACGCTGAGGAGAATATTGAATGCCCCACTCCTGCCCCCCCCCCTCCCCCTCGCTCCGACTTTCCCCCTCCTACCTCCCCCCCTTCCTCCGACTTCCCCCCTCCTACCCCCCCCCACCATCGTCTTCCCCCTCCTCCCATCCATTTCTCCCTTTCTCCTCCCTTTCCTTTCGCTTTTCTTTACCTCCCCCTCATCTATTTCATATTCCTTCTTCCTCTTTCCTACCTTTCCTGTTCTCTGCCCCTCTTCCCCGTCCCCTGTCCCTTCCCCTCTTCTCCTCTTTCCATTCCTTTACTTCTCCCTTTTTCTCCTCCCCACCTTCCCTTCCTTCTTCTCCCTCTCCTCCCTCCTTCCCTTCTCTTCCTTCCCTCCCCTCCTTCTCCTTCTCCCCCCTCCTTTTTATCTTTCCTGCTTTCCTCCCTGATTCCCCTCCTTCCCTTCCTTCTCCCTCTCCCCTCTCCTTCCCTTCTCTCCCTTCCCTCTCCCCCCTCCTTCTATCCCCTTTCTCCTTCTCTCTTCTCCCCCTCCCCCTCTCTCTCATCTCCCCTGCTAAGTCCAAATGTCACTCCTTAATTCGCATGGGCGGAGGGAAGGCGTGGGGGCGGGATGCTGCGCGGGCGGGATTCGGGAATGGCAGTGGGGTGGGGGAGAGGGGAATAAGAAGGGGTGGGGGAGAGGGGGATAAGATGGGGTGGGGAAGAGGGGAATAAGAAGGGGTGGGGAAGAGGGGAATAAGAAGGGGTGGTGAAGAGGGGAATAAGAAGGGGTGGTGAAGAGGGGAATAAGAAGGGGTGGGGAAGAGGGGAATAAGAAGGGGTGGTGAAGAGGGGAATAAGAAGGGGTGGTGAAGAGGGGAATAAGAAGGGGTGGGGAAGAGGGGAATAAGAAGGGGTGGTGAAGAGGGGAATAAGAAGGGGTGGGGAAGAGGAAAAGCGGAGAATGGAGGAGAGAGAGAGGGGGAGGTTGGAAGAGAAGCCTGGGAGGGGAGAGAAGGGAATTGTAAGAGAAGAGAAGGGCAAAGTTAAAAGATGAAAAATAGAAGACAGGGAAGGGACAGTAAGAGAAAATTATAGAAGCGAGAATGCCGTGCTAAGACTAAGAGAGGAAAACAGCAGCCGAGGAGAAAATAGGTCAAACCAGAGCAAGCCAGATTAGACCGGACCGAAGCGAATATAAAAATTATGCCAAGCAAGCCACGAAACCAAGCCGGGAAGCCAAGCCTCGAAATAAAGCCGGGAAACCCCTTGCCGTGGACAGGAGGCCGAGCGCAAGAAAATGCTCGATTCACGGGACAGCTTCAGGCGTGGCCGAACGCTTGCATGCACCGTCTAAGTGCGTCTGTGCTCATGGGCGTGAAGGCGAATGGGGGCTCGCAGCGTGGTGGGCGTGGGAGTGAGTGTGTGGGAGTGTGGACGTGGGTGGAACTAAGCGATACGTGACTTAGCAAGCTGATGTTAAGCTTAGAAGCGATGTTTATTTGTGACCATGGGAATTAGAGGCACGTGATGTTAGTGTGATTGGCGCCGTGTGGCATGACAATGCCCCTAATGCTGTCGTTAATATTAATTATTGTCGTGTTGTCACTAGTACGAGCACCATCACACCTTTTCCTTATTAGTACAAATAACGACACGGCATCGGGGACAACGGAAAAAAAAAAACAGGAGCAGTAATCTTATTATTCAAAATGATAATGGTGGGAACCGCATGGAAGTAGTTGTTCCGTGTTAAATATCGGAAATTCTCACTCGTGTTACGCGTGGATATTGTGCGGGTGTCGAATGAATGTATGGGAATGGGATTGGGAATGCGGGTGCTGGAATGAATGCATGGGAATGGATGCAAGCATGCATTCGGGAGGGAGGGAACGGCTGAATGGATAACTTAATTGGTATGAGGAAGACTGGGTGAATGGATGAGTAGATTGACAAATGAATGTTAGTGATGTGTTTGAGAGAGCGTGAGAGTGAGAGAAAGAAAAAAAGAAAGAAAGAAAGAAAGAGAGTGAGTTTGAGTAAAAGAAAGAGAGAGAAAGAGAGAGTGAGAAAGAGAGAGTGAGAAAGAGAGAGTGAGAAAGAGAGAGTGAGAAAGAGAGAGTGAGAAAGAGAGAGTGAGAAAGAGAGAGTGAGAAAGAGAGAGTGAGAAAGAGAGAGAGAGAGAGAGAGAGAGAGAGAGAGAGAGAGAGATAGAGAGTGAGAGAGAGAGAGAGAGAGAGTGAGAGAGTTAAAGTTAGAGAGCAAGAGGACAGCGAATAACTTAAAGCCGAGATGACATGATGGTGATGTGCTATGTGTAAGAGGGAGATGACGTCATAGAGGTTAGACGACGTAAACGATAAGAGATGATATCACGAAGGTAATATGGCGTCACGAACATGTAAATGACGTCACGAACATGTAAATGACGTCACCGAGGTACGATGACGTCATGCGGGCTGATATGACGTCACGGGCGCGATCAAGGTAATACAAATTATTATTACTGCTTTCTGCATTTTCCCTCATATTCTTCTTTTTTTTACTAACGATTTAATTTCTTTTCTCTTCCAGGTGAGTCCGAGGAGATTAAAGGACATAGAGGAGTGAAATAGAATAAAAAGAAGAAAAGTTGAACGATAATTGAACTCGAAAGTTCTTCGTCCTCGAGGAAAGGCATCGGGAGAAGCGGATAGAAGAATCGGATGAGGTAGGCAATAAAGCTGAGGAAGGGAGTAATGTTGATAAAAAAAAAAAAAAAAGATGAACACGGATAATGTGATGAGAAATATCAGATGAGAGAAACACGAGGCTAAGGGTGGCGCAATCTTTGAATACGTGCTTGAATAGACGACGGTGGAAGATTGAGGGAATAAAGGAACCGTGAAATAAAGTATAAAACAGAATAGATGGTGGTGGAAAATCGAGGAAATAAAGGAACTACGTAGGAGGTTATAGTAAAAGAATAAATGGGAGCAAAGTACGTGAAGCCGCAGCAAGATGGACGATGGAGATGCAAGTGCGTAGACAAGGAGCCGACGGCAACAGGGCGAGGCTGTGAAGCGAGCGGGCGTGCGAGGGACTTAACATTTTCATACGGGAGGAGTCAGCTGTTCGAAGAACGGGGTTGACCTTAAGAAAAATGTCGAGACAGATCCAGTATTGAGTAGCTTCTCCGGAACCTCAGAGGCGCCGGGGTCTCTTTCTCTCTCCCCGGCGATTGTTGTTGTTGTTTTTCTATTCCCCTTGCTTTACTTGGGTGTACTGTTTCTCTTGCTGGTTATTGTTTTTTTTGGATTATATTTTTAATGTTTTTTTCTTTCTTCTTCTCAGTGTTTAATGTCTTTCCTATGTCTTGCTTTGTGTTTTTTTTTCCTGTTATTGGTTTTAGATTCATTATTTTTCTTCCTCTCTCCTCTCTTAATTTCTCATTTTTCCTTTTTCCTTTCTCTCTTCTTTCATCTGTCTTCTCTCACTCCTAACATAAACCCTCTCTCCTCACTCTTCTCTCTTCTTCTCACTCCTCCCCTCACCTTTCCTCTCACGAATGCAGAATAATGAAAAATGCAATTATTCTGGTTTGGAGGCAGAAACTGAGCTCGTTATCAAGTTAATTTTTTTTTTTCTCTCTCTCTCTCTCTCTCTCTCTCTCTCTCTCTCTTCTCTCTCTCTCTCTTCTCTCTCTTCTTCTCTCTCTTCTTCTTCTTCTTCTTCTTCTTCTTCTTCTCACTCCTCTTATATTTCTCCTCTTCTCTCCTCCCCTCCGCTCCCCTCCCTCCCGCCTCCCCTCCCCTCCCCTCCCCTCCCCTCCCTTCCCCTCCCATAAATTATTTTGGTTTGAAGGCAGGAACTGTTCTCGGTGTTTCCTCTTCTCTCTTAT
>NC_061856.1:11938575-11951075 GCF_019202785.1 Penaeus chinensis | reverse complement strand
CTGTCCTCCCTTCCTCATTATTCTTTCCTCCCTTCCTCTCCTCACTCTCTCCCCTCCCTCCACTCTTCTCCCTCTCTCCCCTATCTCCCCTCTCCTCCCTCTCTCCCCTCCTCCCTCCCATCTCCTAATCTTCCACTTCTTTCTGTCACTCTTTCTCCATATCCCTCCGCTCTTGCCATCTCCCCCCCACCTTCTTTCGTACCCCCTCCCCTCATTTCCTCCTCTTTCCTCTCATTCTCCTCCTCATTGGACGTTTTCCAGCGACCCGGTCCGAGGGGAACACCTTGTTTCTGCGGCGACTCTGCTCCGCCCGGGTACGAGCCGAAGGGGTTCCTCACCTGTGACGGAAAGGAGGGCAAGGGAGAGAGGATTGCGGCGTGGACCAGGGCAGGGTAGGGTGGGTAAGAGGGAGAAGGGAGGGGGTGGATGGGGATAGGGATGGGGTGGGTAAGAGGGAGAAGGGAGGGGGTGGATGGGAATGGGGTGGGTAAGAGGGGGAAGGGAGGGGGTGGATGGGAATGGGGTGGGTAAGAGGGGGAAGGGAGGGGGTGGATGGGGATAGGGATGGGGTGGGTAAGAGGGAGAAGGGAGGGGGTGGATGGGGATGGGGTGGGAAGAGGGGAAAGGAGGGGGTGTATGGGAATGGGGTGGGTAAGAGGGAGAAGGGAGGGGGTGGATGGGGATGGGGTGGGAAGAGGGGGAAGGGAGGGGGTGGATGGGGATGAGGTGGGAAGGGAGGGGGTGGATAGGGTGGGTAAGAGGGGAAGGGAGGGGGTGGAGGGGGTGGGAAGAGGGATGGGAGGGGGATGGGGTGGGAAGAGGGAGGGGAGGGAGAAGAGAGGGGATGGAGATGGAGGGTAGGAAGAGGGAGTGGAGGGGGATGGGGTGCGAAAAAGGAGAGTAGGGGAGGGTGGAGGAAGTGGTGATGCATATAGTGAAAGAGGGGGGGAGTAGTGATGGATATGATGCCGGTGGGTGGGGTTGAGGCGATGGTGGTAGATATAGTGGGTGGAGTCGAGAATATGCTGGCGGAGGTAATGGTGATGGAGGTGGTGGATAGTGTGTGTGTGTGGGGGGGGGGGGAGGTGGTGGATATTGTGGCGGTGAATATGGTAGGTACGGTTGTAAGGATATTCTGATCGTTTTAACTGTGATGGAAGATTCTGATTGAAAACAATTCACATTGAAAATGATAATTGCACTTAGTCTCGTTATCGTTATCCTCACCATTGCGATGGTATTGACGGTAGTAATGAAAATGGTAGCAGATCACTAGAGCCATTTTAATATTTGCTATAGCCCTTTTATGGCCCAAGATTATGATTATCACTATCACAATTAACCGGTGCTCGTTCTAGTATGACAGTTATTATTATTGTTGCTACTGCGATCGCCAGTAGCGCCGTTACGGCCAAATCGGTTCGATTCATCGGATCGGACTTATCTTGCTTGTCCTCTGAACCGGCTGTGGCACGCTGTGTCATGCCCTGAGGAGAGGAGTCCTAGAATGAGGGGTGACTAAGAGGGGAAGGGGAAAAGGTGGGGGGAGGGGGGGAGGTGTGTTTGTGGTTGTGTGCGTTGTGTTCAATTGACCGTGTGGATTTTGTGTGCTTGTGTTTGTTGGGGCTTGTGCGTATTCATGTATATGTACGTGTATGTGTGTGTCTTTAGAGGTAGTGTACATAGTCTTGAAGGGAGATGTTGGTGATTATCCATTAGTTTACAGCAGGACGGAGGGGAGTGTACGTGACTTCTTGTGCAGGGTGTGCGAGGCCGAAAGGTTGTCTCGCCTTGTATCCGAAGGCAATGGGAGTGCGGGGACACCTGATTGTGGATTGTCTTTTTGTTGGCTTTGTCATGCGGGTTATCCCGCGTTCGCCCTCCTCCTCCTCCTCCTCCTCCTCCTCCTCCTGCTACCCCCCCCCCTCCCCTCCCCCTCCCCTCCCCCTCCCCCTCTCCCTCCCCCTCTCCCTCCCCCTCGTCACCACAACCACCGTCATCACCGCCATCGCCAGCACCAGCTTTCAAGCTGATTACGCAACGCCCTAGCGATCAGACGGCTTCCTTGACAAGGCTTTAGCGACAAGGTGTTGGCACTTGGGTGACGGAGAGAACCTGTAATTATTTGGTTTAAAGATGAGTGGTGCGCGAGAGCAACGTTGCGTGGGCGCCTCCATTCATTGCGTCGTTCGGTTTAATTGTCGCGGCTAAATGCGGTTTGTTGTGTCGTTGCGGTGGGGATTGGTTTGTTTTCTTTGCGGTTTTGTGTTTGTCTCCCCGGGGCTTTGCTTTGGGGTTGCTGGTGCTTCTTGTCTGTTTTTTTTTTTTTTTCCTATTTTTTTCTTTTTGTTTTTTCTGTCTTTCTTTTTCTGTTTTCTTTGTCCATGTCTTTTTTTTTTCTTTTTTCTTTTTTTTTTTCTTTTTTTTTTCTTTAATCGCCCCCAACCCTCAGTCATTTTATATCTCACGCTCCCATTCGCACGTTCATTTATCCTCTCTCTCTCTCTCTCTCTCTCTCTCTCTCTCTCTCTCTCTCTCTCTCTCTCTCTCTCTCTCTCTCTCTCTCTCTCTCTCTCTCTCTCTCTCTCTCTCTCTCTCTCTCTCTCTCTCTCTCTCTCTCTCTCTCTCTCTCTCTCTCTCTCTCTCTCTCTCTCTCACATCTCAACTCGTTGCACTTTTTTGTTTTTCCTTGACACCTTTCCTCTATCAATATCCGCGTCACCGACTTTGACACACACGCCGATCGCCAAAATCCCTTTCCTCTCTCTTTCCCTTTCTCCTCTCCTTCTTTTTCCTCTTTCTCTCTCCCTCTCCCTCCCTTTCCCCACCTCTCTCTCCCTCCCTTTCCCCACCTCTCTCTCCCTCCCTTTCCCCACCTCTCTCTCCCTCCCTTTCCCCACCTCTCTCTCCCTCCCTTTCCCCACCTCTCTCTCCCTCCCTTTCCCCACCTCTCTCTCCCTCCCTTTCCCCACCCCTCTCTCCCCCTCCCTCTCCTTTCCTTTCCCCTCCCTTCTCTCCCTCTCCCTCTCCTTCCCGTTCCCCTCTACTCTCTCCGTCTCCTTCCCTTTCCTCTCCCCTCTATCCCTCTCCTCCCCTCTCGTGTCCCCTCCCACTCCCTCTCATCTCTCCTACCTTTATCTTTTGTCCTCCCATTTTTTCTCTCGTCCTCTCCCCCATCTGCCCTCTCTCCCCTGTCATCCCCAGCTCTCCCCACCCCTTCTCTCCAGTCCCCTTCCCTTCCCTTCCTCTCTTATCCTCTCCCCCCCGCCAATCTACCCTCTCCTCTCCCCCCTCTGTCTGCGCAGCCCGATTTACGAAGCGATTGGTGATTGGTATAAAGGTCGGCGATTAGTCTGCGCGTCGAATGAATTTCAGTCCGGGTGGGAGGCAGTTGCGAGTGGAGATGGATGGATAGATAGAGGGACAGGGAGAGGGAGAGGGAGAGGGAGAGGTAGAGGAAGGGAGAGAGAGAGAGGGAGGGATAGAGAGAGAGGGAGAGGGAGGGGAAGGGAGAGAGAGAGAGGGAGGGATAGAGAGAGAGGGAGGGATAGAGAGAGGGAGGGATAAAGAGAGGGAGGGATAAAGAGAGGGAGGGATAAAGAGAGGGAGGGATAGAGAGGGGGAGGGATAGAGAGAGGGAGGGATAGAGATAGGGAGGGATAGAGAGAGGGAGGGATAGAGATAGGAAGGGATAGAGAGAGGGTGGGCAAGAGAGAGGGAGGGATAGAGAGGAAAGAGAGAGAGAGGAGGGGAGTGAGAAAGACAGAAAGGGGAAAGGAGGAAGAGAGGGAGGGAGGATGTAGAGTCTGCACAGACTTGTTTCGTCTTGATTAAGGTAGCTCGGTTGGTTTGTTCGGTATTTTCGGTTGTTTATGCATAGTTTTTTTTTATTTTTGATTTTATCTATGGATACAGGTATATTGTTTTCTTAGTGCTTGTGTGCATGCATGCCTGTCTGTATGTATGCTTGTTTGTACATACATTTGTATGTATATGCCTATTGATTCATATAGATAGAGAGATAGAGATAGATATCTTCTTTCATCCACTTCTCCTCCTCCTCCTCCTCCTCCTCCTCCTCCTCCTCCTCCTCCTCCTCCTCCTCCTCCTCCTCCAGCTCCTCCCCCTAATACCCTCCTGACCTCTCGCCTTCCCCTCTTCACCTCCCCCCCCCCCCCCCCACCGCCTCTTCGGTTCCCTCAGGAGGATTGCGACGAAAGTACTTCATGAGTGTATTAAATGGGGGGGAACGTTCACCTGCGGCGTGGTGTTGCATAATGATGTTTCCTCGCAGTGAGTCAGAGATGGGGAGGAAGGAGGGGGGGGGGGAAGGAAGGAGAAGAGGGAGGGAAAAGGAAGGAGAAGAGGGAGGGAAGAGAGGGGGGAGAGGGAGAGGGAGGGAAGAGAGGGAGAGAGGGGGGAGAGGAAGAGGGAGGGAAGAGAGGGGAAGGGGCAGAGGGAGGGAAGAGAGGGGAAGGGGCAGAGGGAGGGAAGAGAGGGGGGAGAGGAAGAAGGAGGAAAGAGAGGGGGAAGAGGAAGAGGGAGGGAAGAGAAGGGGAGAGGAAGGGAGATGGGGGGGAAGAGGGACGGAGAATGGGTGGTAGAAAAGGTAAGTGGAGAGTGGTAGAGTAAACGTTCGTAGGGGGGGGGGGGTGTTATGAGGTGAAAAAAGGAGGTGTTATGAGGTGAAAGCGACTGTTAAGGAGAAGGGAAAGGAAATGAACAGGTTTAGAGAATGGAAGAGGAAGTGGGGGTAGAGAAAGGAAGAGTAAAAGGAAGAGGGAAGGGGAAAACTAGAGGGAGAGAGGGAGGAGGAGACACGATGATGAACAGGGAGGAAACTGGATGAGAAAAATAAAGGAAGGTAAAAGAAGAGGCTGGGAGACGGGAGAAAGGGAGAGACGGAGACAAAAGTGATGCGAGATGAGAGATGCGAGGGTGACGATGGAAGTGCAGAAAGCCAGTCGCGCCATAAGACGGAAGGTTTGTTTCTCCCTTGGGTAGGGAGGGTGGAGAACGCGAGGTTTATGGCGCCCTGGCAGTACGCTAGGGGGGACTTCTTTGTTAGGTAATGGAGGGAGGAAGGAGGGATGGGGGAGGAGAAGAATAAGAAGATGATAAGAGGAGGAGGAAGAGGAAGATGAGGAAGAGGAAGGACAGAGGGGGAGGCGAAGGAAAAAAGAAAAATACGAAAAAGAAAAAGAAAGATTGAAAACGGAAAGAAGAAACTGAAAAAAATGAAACAAAAAGGTAAAACGATAAAGCAAATAAAAAGAGAGAAAAGGATAAGAAGAGGAAAAAGAAAAGAAAAAAGAAAGAGGACGAGGAAAAGAAGACATTAGAAAGAATGAGAGAAAGAATCCGATACCAACAACGAAATGATAAAAAAAAAAAAAAAAAAAAATAACATAAGTATAATGCATAGAGCCAAAAAAGGGATGCCACCAATGTAAATATAGAACAGTATTGTCATGATTATTATTTTGTTTTCTTAAGTAAGATATTTACCGGTGGCTGTTATGGGTGCCGCGGGCGGATGGTGGCGTTGGAGCGCCGGGGAAGCCAGAGGGCACGGTGGGCGTTACCCCATGGTGGGTGAGCGGGGAGGGGAGGGGGGGGGTCCTCGTAATTCTCGGGAGAGTGAGAGTAAAAGTCCTAATGTTATCTCCCTGCAGATGCACACGTGTGGATATGTGCAAGGCGGCTGTTGTAATGTGTGTATGAATGTCGTTTGTTGATATGTATATGTATATATATGTGTGTATGTCTTAATGTATATGTATATATATACATATACATGTATTGCTATGTATATGTATATATATGTATTACGCATATACATGTATATGTATTTATATGTATATACAAACATACATATATATATGTATACATATAGATTTATATGTTTATATATACATATATACATATACATATGTACACATACATAGTCTTCTTTTGTTGTAGCTTTGTCCCATTCTTATATGGGGTCGCTATATATATATGTATATATATATTATATATTATAAATTATTTATATATATCATATATATAATATATAATATATATATATATCATATACATATTATATATTATTTATATATATATTATATATAATATATAATATATATATATAATATATATATATGTGTGTGTGTGTGTGTGTGTGTGTGTGTGTGTGTGTGTGTGTGTGTGTGTGTGTGTGTGTGTGTGTGTGTGTGTGTGTGTGTGTGTGTAAGTATATATATATTCATAGATATGTATATATATATGTATATATGTATATGTATATTTATATTTATATTTATATGTATATTCATATTTATATTTATATATGTATATATATATATATATATATATATATAAAAGTATATATAAACACTCATATATATCATATACATATATGTACATATATGTGCATATTTATGTGTCCATATTTATATGTGTGTTTATATAATATATATACACATACATATGTGTACATATTTGCTTATATATATATATATATATATATATATATAAATAAATAATTGTGTGTGTGTGTATATATATAGATATAGATATAGATGTAGATATATTCAGATGTGTGTGTATGTACATATTTCTAGCAAATGAAAAACTAAGCTAATGCAAAGTGTTTTCCATCGTTGCAGGTGAGTGGCGAGACAGCCTGCATGTAACTCGACTCAGCTGCGGCCAGTGTTGGTGCCCGCGTGGGTGAGTACGTGTTTATTCGGCTCTCCCTTTCCGTTGCCTTCTCTTCCTTTTATCAATTTTGCATTTGTTCCGCTTCCTTCGTTTTCATCTTCTTCTACTTCTTCTTCTTTTCTGCTCCTCCTCCTTCTCCTTTTCTGCTCCTTTTTCTTCTTCTTTTCTGCTCCTTTTTCTTCTTCTTTTCTGCTCCTTTTTCTTCTTCTTTTCTGCTCCTCCTCCTTCTCCTTTTCTGCTCCTTTTTCTTCTTCTTTTCTGCTCCTTTTTCTTCTTCTTTTCTGCTCCTTTTCCTTCTCCTTTTCTGCTCCTTTTTCTTCTTCTTTTCTGCTCCTTTTTCTTCTTCTTTTCTGCTCCTTTTTCTTCTTCTTTTCTGCTCCTTTTTCTTCTCCTTTTCTGCTCCTTTTTCTTCTTCTTTTCTGCTCCTTTTTCTTCTCCTTTTCTGCTCCTTTTTCTTCTCCTTTTCTGCTCCTTTTTCTTCTTCTTTTCTGCTCCTTTTTCTTCTTCTTTTCTGCTCCTTTTTCTTCTTCTTTTCTGCTCCTCCTCCTTCTCCTTTTCTGCTCCTTTTTCTTCTTCTTTTCTGCTCCTTTTTCTTCTTCTTTTCTGCTCCTTTTTCTTCTTCTTTTCTGCTCCTTCTTCGTTTCTGCTCCTTCTTCTTTTCTGCTCCTTCTTTTCTGTTCCTTCTTCTCCTTTTCTGCTCCTTTTTCTTCTTCTTTTCTGCTCCTTTTTCTTCTTCTTTTCTGCTCCTTTTTCTTCTTCTTTTCTGCTCCTTTTTCTTCTTCTTTTCTGCTCCTTCTTCGTTTCTGCTCCTTCTTCTTTTCTGCTCCTTCTTTTCTGTTCCTTCTTCTCCTTTTCTGCTCCTTTTTCTTCTTCTTTTCTGCTCCTTTTTCTTCTTCTTTTCTGCTCCTTTTTCTTCTTCTTTTCTGCTCCTTCTTCGTTTCTGCTCCTTCTTCTTTTCTGCTCCTTCTTTTCTGTTCCTTCTTCTCCTTTTCTGCTCCTTTTTCTTCTTCTTTTCTGCTCCTTTTTCTTCTTCTTTTCTGCTCCTTTTTCTTCTTCTTTTCTGCTCCTTTTTCTTCTTCTTTTCTGCTCCTTTTTCTTCTTCTTTTCTGCTCCTTTTTCTTCTTCTTTTCTGCTCCTTTTTCTTCTTCTTTTCTGCTCCTTTTTCTTCTTCTTTTCTGCTCCTTTTTCTTCTTCTTTTCTGCTCCTTTTTCTTCTTCTTTTCTGCTCCTTCTTCGTTTCTGCTCCTTCTTTTCTGTTCCTTCTTCTTCTTCTTTTCTGCTCCTTTTTCTTCTTCTTTTCTGCTCCTTTTTCTTCTTCTTTTCTGCTCCTTTTTCTTCTTCTTTTCTGCTCCTTTTTCTTCTTCTTTTCTGCTCCTGCTCCTCCTCCTCCTCCTCCTCCTCCTCCTCCTCCTCCTCCTCCTCCTCCTCCTCCTCCTCCTCCTCCTCCTCCTCCTCCTCCTCCTCCTCCTCCTCCTCCTCCTCCTCTTTCTTCTTCTTCATCATCTTGCTCTTCCTCTTCGTCTTCCTCATCTTGCTTTTCTTCCTCCTCCTCCTCCTCCTCCTCCTCCTCCTCCTCCTCCTCCTCCTCCTCCTCCTCCTCCTCCTCCTCCTCCTCCTCCACCACCTCCACTTCCACTTCCACTTCCACTTCTTCGCTCCCTCCTTTTCTCTCCACTACTTTCACTTATTGACGAATTGCGTCAAGTGCATATTCACTAGAAGTGTTCGTGTTGCAACAGTGATGAAAGTGTGCATGAAAAGAGGACGATAACATCGCCCTGCAACACCGCGGGGGTGGGGGTGGGGGCTCGGGGTGGGGTGTGGGGGTGGGGGTCGAGGTCGACAGACGCAGTGTTGCTGACTAAGTGCTTTGCTGACCTTAACCTTGTGTGTCGTCCTTCCCGGCGCTTCCCCTTATTCATTCCTTACATGCTCTTCTTCTCTCGACTTTCTCCTCATTATCAGTTATCATTGTTATCATATTTTTAGTGTTGTTGTTAACTATAGATCTATATCTCTGTCTGTCTGTCTGTCTGTCTATTCGAATCTAAACTATCTTATTTAAACTTTAACAACCTTCCTTCCTTCCCTCCCTCCTTTCCTTCCCTCCCTTCCTTCCTTCCTTCCTTCCTTCCTTCCTTCCTTCCTTCCTTCCCTCCTTCCCTCCCTCCTTCCCTCCCTCCCTCCCTCCCTCCCTCCCTCCTGCCCTCCCTCCTGCCCCCCCTCCCTCCCTCCTGCCCTCCCTCCCTCCCTCCCTCCCTCCCTCCTACCCTCCCTCCCACCCTCCCTCCCACCCTATTCTCCCTCCCTTCTTCTTTGCCTTCTCTCCCTCCGTCTTCTCCCCACTTCCTCCCCTCTCCTTTCCTTCGTTTTTTCCCTCGTTCCCTCCCTCCCAAAATCTTCCCTAACTCCCTCCCGAGCCTTCCTTCCCCTTCCTCTCTCCCTCCCAAGCCTTTCCTCCCTCCCTCTCTCCCTCCCTCCCTCCCTCCCTCCCTCCCTCCCTCCCTCCCTCCCTCCCTCCCTCCCTCCCTCCCTCCCTCCCTCCCTTCCGAACCTTCCCTCCCTCCCTCCCGAACCTTCCCTCCCTCTCTCCCTCCCTCTCTCCCTCCCTCTTGAAGCCTTCCCGATACACATCAGGTTATTGCACCTTGCCTTTGCGGCGGGGAAGGCGATTCGGTTGCAGATAACGTTGCACAACAGCGGTGGTCGCCGCAGTGCATGATCAGGAGGCGTTGATAAGAGGGTTTGTCTCGGCCTCTTCTGCATGATTGAGTGGAGGGGGAAATGGGAGGAGGAGGAGGAGGAGGGAGGGAGGATGTAGGAGGAGGGAGGATGTAGGAGGAATGAGGATGTAGGAGGAGGGAGGATGTAGGAGGAGGGAGGATGTAGGAGGAGGGAGGATGTAGGAGGAGGGAGGATGTAGGAGGAGGGAGGATGTAGGAGGAGGGAGGATGTAGGAGGAGGGATGATGTAGGAGGAGGGAGGATGTAGGAGGAGGGAGGATGTAGGAGGAGGGAGGATGTAGGAGGAGGAGGATGTAGGAGGAGGAGGAGGAGGAAGAAGGGGAGGGAAGAAGGCGAAAAGAAAAAATAATTTTAAAGCAAGAGTGATGGGTGTGGAGGAAGAGGGAAGAAAGGTGGAGACGGAGTTGAAGCGAGAGTGAAAGTGAGCGACAGGTTTGATAAGGAAAGGAATGAGGATGTGTGCCGAAGGGAGTGCTATGGGAAAGGTAGGCTGCAAGGTTTCTCTATCGGTTGGCGTATGTAGGCACAAGGAGAGAGAGAGAGAGAGCGGCAGAGAAATGCTCCCTCCTCCTTCTCCTTTGTCTTCTCTTTATTGAATTTCTCCTTCTCCTGCTCCTGCTCCTCTTCCTGCTCCTCCTCCTCCTCCTCCTCCTCCTCCTCCTCCTCCTCCTCCTCCTCCTCCTCCTCCTCCTCCTCCTCCTCCTCCTCCTCCTCTTTCTCTTCCTCCTCCTCCTCTTTCTCTTCCTCCTCCTCCTTCCTCTTCTCCTTTCCCCTCTTCCTCCTCCTCCTCCTCCTTGTCTTTCCCCTTCTCCTCCTCCTTCCCTTCCTCCTACTCCTCCTCCTTCCCTTCCTCCTACTCCTCCTCCTTCCCTTCCTCCTACTCCTCCTCCTTCCCTTCCTCCTACTCCTCCTCCTTCCCTTCCTCCTACTCCTCCTCCTTCCCTTCCTCCTACTCCTCCTCCTTCCCTTCCTCCTACTCCTTCTCCTTCCTTTCCTCCTCCTCCTCCTTCCCTTCCTCCTCTTCCTCCTCTTCCTCCTCTTCGTCCTCCTCGTCTTTCCCCTTCCTCCTCTTCCTCCTCTTCCTCCTCTTCGTCCTCCTCGTCTTTCCCCTTCTCCTCCTCCTTCCCTTCCTCCTCCTCCTCCTCTTCCTCCTCCTTGTCTTTCCCCTTCTCCTCCTTCCTTCCCTTCCTCCTCCTTCCTTCCCTCCCTCCTCCTTCCTTCCCTTCCTCCTCCTCCTGCCTCAGCCTTTGCCTCTTCCTCCTTGCGGTTTCCTCCTGCGGCCGTCCCTTCCGGCTCATTGTCCCGGCTTCTCCGCTCCCGCCTCCGTCCCTGGGAATCTCTGCCTGGGATTTCCGCCCCCTGTTTATCTTTCCCTTTTTTCCCCTTTTCGTCTCTCCCGAGTTGGTTCTAGTATCGCTGTCCCTTCTAAGAGAGAAGTGTAAGAGGGGGAGAGGAAGAGACGGGAAGAGAGGAGAGAATAGTGAGAGAAGAGGAGGAGGTAAGAGCAAGAGATATGGATGAATGGAGATGTAGGGAGAGAGGGAGAGGTAGGGAGAGGTAGGGAGAGGTAGGGAGGTAGGGAGAGGTAGGGAGAGGTAGGGAGGTAGGGAGGTAGGGAGGTAGGGAGGTAGGGAGGGAGGGAGGGAGGGAGGGAGGGAGGGAGGGAGGGAGGGTTGGGAGGGAGAGAGGGAGGGAGAGAGGGGGGGTAAGGGGTAAATGGACGGATAGATTGCTAGAAATCGACTTAAGGAGGAAAGATGTTTTGTTAGATCATAGAGCGTGATGGGGTATGTCACGGATATGTCATAGGTATGCAGATGGGTAGATATGCTCATGTAGGTCTAAATAGGCAGGCAGATTAATACATACGATTAGAATTAATGAAAAAAACGCTAGATAAATGAATGCTAGATAAATATATAAAAGATAGAGAGACGGGAAGACATAGATAGATGAATATATAAATAAATAGATAATAGATAGATAGACAAAAGAAAACAAATGCTCAGGGTAATGTTTCCCATGAACGGCCTGTAAACGCAATTTCTTCGTTTTGTTGTTCTTCGTGTATAAATAGTTGCTGACGCCACTCATCCCCGCGCATGAGCCTCCAGACACGTTCCCTCGCAGCCGTTCGCGCGTCTGAGTCATCAAATCAGGGTAAAGGGTAGGGAATGATGGGTAAAGGGTAAGGGGGAGGTGGTCAAGGGTAGGGGGTAGGGGGAGAGGTGGGGAGGGGGGATCAGATATCCTAGGAATGCCTTAGAAGAGACGCCTTGCTTACGTTTTCGAACGGGAAGGCATGAGGAAATGTAGTAGACATGGATGGACGTGTACTTGTCTTTGGTGTGGGAGTTTCTTTTTCTTCTTCGTGTGGTTAAGAGACGTGTAGAGGGAAGTGGCGCCGGGCTTACGTCAGGCGACATCTTCATCAACCTTTTCATTCCCTTTCATCCATCTGCTCCCTGTTTGGAGTCGTCTGAAACGATGACGCGGGGCGAGCGAATGTGCCAACGTCTACAAACGCGAAATATACCGAAAGAGAAAAGTGTCATTAATGTGACCGGGAATTGGTTTGGATACCCCCACGCCCCCCCCCCCTTCCACCTCAATTACGCCGCATGCTAATTAATGATGATTATCCGAAGAAACGAAGTTACGGCGACACCGGGACGGGCTGCCACTCGGGACTTCATCGGCTGGTGGTGGGGGTAGGGATGGGGGGGGAGCGAAGGGAGAAGGACGGTGGAAAAACGGGAAAATGGGGGAAATGGGGAAATGGCGGTGTGATGGCGTATCGGGGCATTAAGACGTGGCGAAAGGGAACCAGAGGGGAGACTGCTTTATGACCGGAGGGAAAGAGGGGACACAGGGGAAAGGAAGGGAGGCGGGGAGAGTAAGAAGAGAGAAACAGATAGTTTTTTAAGAGAGTGAGTGAGTGAGTGAGTGAGTGAGTGAGTGAGTGAGTGAGTGAGTGAGTGAGTGAGTGAGTGAGTGTGGAAGGGATAGAGTGATAGATATAAGGGCATAGACAGAGTGGATAGGAAAAGGA
>NC_061856.1:11923575-11926075 GCF_019202785.1 Penaeus chinensis | reverse complement strand
TTCCCCCTTCCCCTCCCTTTCCCCCTTCCCCTCCCTTTCCCCCTTCCCCTCCCTTTCCCCCTTCCACTCCCTTTCCCCCTTCCACTCCCTTTCCCCCTTCCCCTCCCTTTCCCCCTACGCCTCCCTTTCCCCCTTCCCTCTGCATCCGTGGAAGGTCAAGTGGTGCAACGCGGGCGATGATTGTGCAGTACGGAGTGTGGGCGGGGTGGGCGGGCGGGAGGGAGAGAGGGAGAGGGAGGGGGGAGGGGAGGGGAGGGGAGGGGAAGGGAGGGGTGCGTGATGGAGGTGGTGGGGGCTGGATTGTTGTCTTTTTTTTCCTACCGTTTTTCCCTTTCATTTTTATTTTATTAATATCATTATTATTGTCATTTGTATTCATTGTTCGATTATTTTCTCGGAAGTGACGGTTTTGACGATGTCGCAGGTCGTAAGGAAATGATACGCAGGAAAACGAATAGCAAGGATAAGTGAGAATGAAAGAACGACATGAAGGACGAAACAAAACAAAAAAAGGAGGGGGGGGGGGGGAGTGAGAAAGATTTTACAGGCAACAAAAGAGCGATAAAAAGGAGGAAAAGAAAACAGAAGTAGATCGTGAAGGAAGAGGGAGATGCTGAATGTTTTTGATAGGGTAGAAGAGAGAGAGAGAGAGAGAGAGAGAGAGAGAGAGAGAGAGAGAGAGAGAGAGAGAGAGAGAGAGAGAGAGAGAGAGAGAGAGAGAGAGAGGGACAAGGAGAAAAGGGAGAGGGACAAGGAGAAAAGGGAGAGGGACAAGGAGAAAAGGGAGAGGGACAAGGAGAAAAGGGAGAGGGACAAGGAGAAAAGGGAGAGGGACAAGGAGAAAAGGGAGAGGGACAAGGAGAAAAGGGAGAGGGACAAGGAGAAAAGGGAGAGGGACAAGGAGAAAAGGGAGAGGGACAAGGAGAAAAGGGAGAGGGACAAGGAGAAAAGGGAGAGGGACAAGGAGAAAAGGGAGAGGGAGAGGGACAAGGAGAAAAGGGAGAGGGAGAGGGACAAGGAGAAAAGGGAGAGGGAGAGGGACAAGGAGAAAAGGGAGAGGGAGAGGGACAAGGAGAAAAGGGAGAGGGACAAGGAGAAAAGGGAGAGGGACAAGGAGAAAAGGGAGAGGGACAAGGAGAAAAGGGAGAGGGAGAGGGACAAGGAGAAAAGGGAGAGGGAGAGGGACAAGGAGAAAAGGGAGAGGGACAAGGAGAAAAGGGAGAGGGACAAGGATAAAAGGGAGAGGGACAAGGAGAAAAGGGAGAGGGACAAGGAGAAAAGGGAGAGGGACAAGGAGAAAAGGGAGAGGGACAAGGAGAAAAGGGAGAGGGAGAGGGACAAGGAGAAAAGGGAGAGGGACAAGGAGAAAAGGGAGAGGGACAAGGAGAAAAGGGAGAGGGACAAGGAGAAAAGGGAGAGAGGGACAAGGAGAAAAGGGAGAGGGACAAGGAGAAAAGGGAGAGGGAGAGGGACAAGGAGAAAAGGGAGAGGGAGAGGGACAAGGAGAAAAGGGAGAGGGAGAGGGACAAGGAGAAAAGGGAGAGGGACAAGGAGAAAAGGGAGAGGGACAAGGAGAAAAGGGAGAGGGAGAGGGACAAGGAGAAAAGGGAGAGGGACAAGGAGAAAAGGGAGAGGGACAAGGAGAAAAGGGAGAGGGACAAGGAGAAAAGGGAGAGGGAGAGGGACAAGGAGAAAAGGGAGAGGGACAAGGAGAAAAGGGAGAGGGACAAGGAGAAAAGGGAGAGGGACAAGGAGAAAAGGGAGAGGGACAAGGAGAAAAGGGAGAGGGACAAGGAGAAAAGGGAGAGGGAGAGGGACAAGGAGAAAAGGGAGAGGGAGAGGGACAAGGAGAAAAGGGAGAGGGAGAGGGACAAGGAGAAAAGGGAGAGGGAGAGGGACAAGGAGAAAAGGGAGAGGGACAAGGAGAAAAGGGAGAGGGACAAGGAGAAAAGGGAGAGGGACAAGGAGAAAAGGGAGAGGGACAAGGAGAAAAGGGAGAGGGAGAGGGACAAGGAGAAAAGGGAGAGGGACAAGGAGAAAAGGGAGAGGGACAAGGAGAAAAGGGAGAGGGACAAGGAGAAAAGGGAGAGAGGGACAAGGAGAAAAGGGAGAGGGACAAGGAGAAAAGGGAGAGGGAGAGGGACAAGGAGAAAAGGGAGAGGGAGAGGGACAAGGAGAAAAGGGAGAGGGAGAGGGACAAGGAGAAAAGGGAGAGGGACAAGGAGAAAAGGGAGAGGGACAAGGAGAAAAGGGAGAGGGACAAGGAGAAAAGGGAGAGGGACAAGGAGAAAAGGGAGAGGGACAAGGAGAAAAGGGAGAGGGACAAGGAGAAAAGGGAGAGGGAGAGGGACAAGGAGAAAAGGGAGAGGGACAAGGAGAAAAGGGAGAGGGAGAGGGACAAGGAGAAAAGGGAGAGGGACAAGGAGAAAAGGGAGAGGGACAAGGAGAAAAGGGAGAGGGACAAGGAGAAAAGGGAGAGGGACAAGGAGAAAAGGGAGAG
>NC_061856.1:11901075-11913575 GCF_019202785.1 Penaeus chinensis | reverse complement strand
TCTCTCTTCTCCTCTCTTTCACTCCTCCTTCTCTCTCTCTCTCCCTCTCTCTCTCATTTCCTCTCTTCTCTCTCTCTCTCTTCTTCTCTCTTTCATCTCTCTCTACTCTCTCCCTCATCTCACCCTCCTCTCTCCTCTCTCTCTCCTTTCTCTCTCTACTCCCCTCTCCTCTCTCCCTCCCTCTCTCACCCTCCTCCCCCCTCTCCCTCCCCCTTCCCCTCCTCTCCCCTCCCTCCTCCTCCCTCCTCCTCTCCCCTCCTCCCCTCCCTCCCTCCTCCTCCTCCTCCTCCTCCCCCTCCTCCTCCTCCACCTCCTCCTCCTCCTGCTCTACTCTCCTCTCCCCTCCCACCACCCCCCTCTCATTCTCCCTCTCTCTCTTATAATATATATAGTTATGTATATATATATTTTATATAAATGCATATTATATATATATATATATATATATATAACTTTTACACTTACTCATACGTAGCTTCCCATCTTCCTTTCGTCTACCTATTCCATTTCCATTTTCTTCTGCATCCGCTCCCTCCTCTCAGTGACGCATCATTTCCCCCCTTCCTCCTCTCTTCACTCTTCCCTCCGTCTTCCATTCCCTTCCCTCTTCCTACTTTCCACCCATCCACCCCCCTTCCCTTACTGCATTTCCGTCCCCCTCCCCCCCCCCTTCCCCTCCCCCCCCCCCCTGCCTTCCCTGCATTCCCTTCTCTCCTCCCCTTCCTCCTCCCCTTCCTCCTCCCCCCCCCCTTCCTTCCTTCCTTCCTTCCTGTCCTACTTCCACTTTCTTCTTCTTCTTCCCATGTTTTGCTTCCGGCGTATTCTTTCAAAATGTTGAAGACTCGGAGACCCTGTTTTTTTTTTTTGTTCTTTTGTTGCGAGGAAGTTTTGGTGTTGCATAACTTCTTGCTTGTATTTGTTATCGGGGTCGAAATTTATTATATTGTTTACGGGCACATTCTCTACCAATTTTTTTTTTTTTTTTTTTTTTTTTTTTTTTTTTTTTTTTTATTAGTAGGCCTATATACCAGGATGAAGTTATCTTGTGCCTATGTCTTTCCTTAGCAATTGAGATATACGCACGGCATACACCTTCGTTATGCTGTCATTTATTGTGCGGAATCCCGATGCCGTTTGCATCCTTGGGTGCTTTTTATAACCTAGATTGTTTTCCTGCAAACGGTGGTCGGGGTTTGTTTACTCAGGCGTTCGGGTGTGCTTACTTAGCTTGCATAGGCCTAATCCAATTTTTTTTTTTTTTTTTTCAATCTCATTATTTCCCCTTTCCTTGAGATCAAAGGAATGCGTCTCTTTTATCTTCGGAATGAGCGGTCTCTTTTTTGTTTTTTCCTTTTTTCTCTCTCGTTTGATGCGAGTTTTTTTGTTTTTTTTTATTTTTTTTTTATTTATCTGTTTATTTTTTTAGTTTTGGGTTGTTGTCTTTTTTGTTTTGTCTGGCGTGGATTTAGGTCGACGTTTTTCATTCAGATTTTTTTTTATGCGTGTGCATGTGCGTGTGCGTGTGCATGTGCATGTGCGTGTGCGTGTGCGTGTGTTGTGTGTGTGTTGTGTGCGTGTATGTGCCGCGTGTGCGTTTTGTGTTGTGGTGTGTCGTGGTGCGTGTGCGTGTGCGTCGTGTGTGTGTGTGTGTGTGTGTGTGTGTGTATGTGGTGGTGTGTGTGAAAGTGCCGCGCGTGTGCGTGTGCGTGTTGCGCGCGTGTGTGTGGTGTGTGTGTTGTGTGTGTGGGGGGTTGGTGTGTGTGTGTGGGTGTGTGTTATGTGTGTGTGTGTATTGCGCGCGTGTGCGTGTCGTGTGCGTGTGCGTGTGTGCGTGTGTGTGTACGTGTGTGCGGATATGGCTCGCAGATGGCATTCCACATACTAGCAAATGTTTTTCGGAGCCGCTTAATCTGCGGAAATTCGGTGGGAGGTTTTCCGGCGCGCTCCGTTCGGTCGTTGTGATAACCGATTTCCGGTAGGCCTCTCGGCTGCGGAGGGGGGTGGGGAGGGGTGATGGGGGGGGGGCATTTCTTACCCGTGCTGGTAGGGGAGGAGGAAGGGAAGAGGGAGGGAGAGAGGGAGGGGGGAAGGGGGGGGGGGGGTTATAGTGGTTGCGTGCGGAAGGCCCAAAGTAAGTGCATTTCGTTGGTGACTTTGTTGTTGCCATTCCGCCATTGCTCTCACCTGTTAGGTTGTTTTCAATTCTCTCTTTGTTTCTTTTGTTTCTCCCTCCCTCCTTCCCTCCCTCCTTCCCTCCCCCTCCCTCCCCTCTATCTATCTATCTATCTAACTATCTACTATCTCTCTATCTCTCTCTATCTCTCTCTTTCCCCTCTCTATCTCTCTCTATCCTCTCTATCTCTATCTCTTTCTCTATCCCTCTCTCTCCTCTCTCTCTCCTCCTCTCTCTCTTTTCTCCCTCTCTCTCATCTCTCTCTCTCTCTCCTCTCTCTCTCTCTCTCTCTCTCTCTCTTGTCTTTCCCTTTCTCTTCCTCTCCCTCCCCCCTCGCCCTCCCTCTTTCCTTGTCTGTGTGCGTGTGTGTCTGCGTCGTCTGTCTGTCTGTCTCCACCTCTCCTTCTCATTCTGTCTTGCGTCTCTACTTTCCTCGTTTTGTATCATTTCCCCTTTGCATTATTATTATTTTCCTCCCTTCCTTTCCTGTTCTTTAACGAACACTTATTTACCTTAATGTTAGTCGTAAAGTACAATTACAAGTGCCTTTTTTTTTTTTCTTTTCTTTCTTTCTTTTTTCAAACTGCTTGCCCTGGCGTCCCTTGACGATTTTCCCCCCCGAGTCGCGCTTGTTGTACGATTTGGGGGGGGAGGAGGAGGAGGAGGAGGAAGGAGGAGGAGGAAGGGAGGAGGAAGGAGAGGAGGAGAGGGAGGAGGAGAGGAGGAGGAGGAGCGGCGGAGGGTCGGAGGAGGAGAGGAGGAGGAGAGGAGGAGAGGAGGAGAGGAGGAGGAGAGAGGAGAGGAGTGAGAATGAGGAGGAGAAGGAGGAGAGAAGGAGGAGGATAGAGGAGGAGGAGAAGGAGGAGGAGAAGGAGGAGGAGAGAGGAGGCGAGAAGAAGGAGGGAAGGAGGAGGAGAAAGGAGGATGAGAAGGATGAGGAGAAGGAGGTGAGGAGGAGAGGGAGGAAGGAGGGGAGGAGGAGGAGGAGGTGGAGGAGAGAGGAGGATGAGGAGGAGAACGAAGAGACAAGACAGGAATAACAATAATGGGGAATGACTGAGCAGAAAAGGGGAGAAGGAAGAAGAGAGGGAGGAAGGGAGGGAGGAAGGAAGGAAGGAAGGAAGGAAGGAAGGAAGGGAGGGAAGGGAAGGTATGAAGGAAGGAAGGGAAGGAATGGAAGGGAGGAGAAGGAGGAGGAAGGGAGGGAAGGAAGGGAGGAAGGAAGGAAGGAAGGAAGGGAGGAGGAAGGAGGGAGGAAGGGAGGAAGGAAGTGAAGGGAGGAAGGAAGGAAGGGAGGAAGAAGGGAGGGAGGAAGGAAGGAAGGGAGGAAGGAGTGAAGGAAGGAAGAAGGGAGGAAGGAAGGGAGGAAGGAGGAAGGTAGGAAGCGGAATAAGGAAGGGGTAGGGGAGGAAGGGAGGGAGTGAGAAAGGAAGGTAAGGAAGAAGGAAGGAGAGAAGGAAGGGAGGAAGGAAGGAAGGAAGGGAGGAAGGAAGGAGGGAGGAAAGAAGGAGGAAGGAAGGAAAGGAAGGAAGGAAGGATGGGAGGGAGGAAGAAGGAAGGAGGAAGGAAGGAAGAAGGAGAAGGAAGAAGGCAGGGAGGGGAGGGGAGGGAGAGGAAGGAAGGAAGGTAGGAAGGAAGGAAAGGAAGGAAGGAAGGAAGGAAGGGGGAGAAGGAAGGGAGGAAAGAAGAAGAAGGAAGGGAGGAAGGAAGGGAGGAAGAAGGTAAGGAAGGAAGGAAGGGAGGGAGGAAGGGAGGGAGGAAGGAAGGAAGGAAGGAAGGAGGAAGGGGAGAAGGGAGGCAGGAAGGAAGAAGGAGGAAGGAAGGGAGGGAGTAAAGGGATGAAGGAAGGAATGGGAGGAAGGAAAGAAGGAAGGGAGGAAGGGAAGGAAGGGAGAAGGAAGGAGGAAGGGAGAAGGAAGGAAAAAGGAGAAGGAAGAAGATGAAGGGGGGAGGAAGGAGAAGGGAGGGAGGAGGAAAGGGGGAAGGGAGGAGTGGAGGGAGGAGGAAGGAAGGAAGGAAAGGAAGGAAGAAGGAAGGAAGGAAGGAAGGAAGGAAGGAACGAAGGAAGGAGGAAGAAGGGAGGAAGGAGGTAGGGAGGAAGGGAGGAAGGGAGGGAGGAGGGAGGGGGGAGGGAGGGAGGAAGGGAGAAGAAGGAATGAAGGGAGGAAAAGGAAGGGGGAGGAAGGAAGATGGGAGGGAGGAAGGAGGAGGGAGGAATGAAGGAGGAAGGGAGGAAGGAAGGAGGAAGGGAGGAAGGGAGGAAAGGAAGGGAGGAAGGAAGGGAGAAGGGAGGAAGGAGGAAGGAAGGAAGGAAGGAAGGAAGCGAAGGAAGGGAGGGATGGTGGAGGACGGGATGTGACTGGAGGGATGGCGGAGGTAGGTCTGGTATTGAGGTGAGGAAAGGAGGGCCGGAATGACGGAAGGACGTGACGTCCGTCCGTTCCGGTCTGCTCTTTCTGTTTCGTGCCTTTCGTTTCTTTCGCTTCCAGCGCTGCCGTCGCTTGCCTTCCTGTCCGTGCCTGTGCTTTCGTGTCTGTCTCCCTTACTGGCGTTATTTCTGCCGTCCAGTCCTGCCTGCCTTCCTTCCGTCCTTTCTTTCTTTCCTTCGTTGCGTCCTATTAGTCCGTCCTTCCGACCACTTCCGCCCTCACCCGAGTTTTGCTCTTGCCCGTTCGCCAGTTGACCCCCTGATCCCCCTGTCCGCCGGCGCACCCCACCCCGCCCCGAGGTTACCTCCCCAGGCTCCCCCCCCAGCCCTAGCCGTCCCCCGTCCCCTCCCCCCGCCCGTCCACCACCCACCCTGCCCCTCCTCGCTCGGCCTCTACTCGCACTCTGACCGCCGTACCCCAACCGCCACCAAAGTCGGTCACCCGTCGGCCAGGTTCAGCCCACCCCAGTCAGTCCTACCCACCGCCTCCGCGTCCGGCCGGCCGCCGTAAGCAGGCAGGCATGCTCTTGGTGCCTCCCTGCCCTGCGCAGGCCTGCCGTGCCCGCCTGCTGGCCTTCCGGCCGCAGTCCGCTCCCGACCGCCAGACAGACTACATACAGACAGACAGACAGACAGCCAGGCCGCCTGCCGTGCCGGCCGGTCAGGCAGGCAGGCAGCACAAACAAACGTCAAAGATTCTACGACCTGACCCACAACCCCACACCAAAGACACCCGCTTAAACCGAACCCACTAGACAGACGAGTAATGAGGGAGGGATGAGGGAAGGTAGGTAGGTAGGTAGCTAGGTAGGCAAGTCAGCAAGTAATTAAATGATGTTTCAAACCCCCTCGCATGAATCACCGTCGAGCGCGTCAGCACACGTCAGGCGAGAGTGTCAGGCACGTCATCTGGCGGAGGAACACGGGCGTGGGCTGGGGGGAGGGAAAGGAGATAGGAAGTGGTAGAGTTGGAGGGAAAGGGAGGAAGAGAGGGAAAGGGAGATAGAAGGAGAGGGAGAGAGAAGGAGAAGAAGAGAGAAAGGAAGAAGAAGGAAGGAGAGAGATAGAGGGAGGGAGAGAGAAGGAGAGAGAATATAGGGAAAGGGAGAGAGACGGAAAGGGAAAGGGAGAGAGAGGGAAAGGGAAAGGGAGAGAGAGGGAAAGGGAAAGGGAGAGAGAGGGAAAGGGAAAGGGAGAGAGAGGGAAAGGGAAAAGGGGAGAAGAAAAGGGGAACAGGGGGAAAAAAAAAGGGGGGAAGCGATTAGGGAAAAGGAAAGGAGAGAAAGGAAAGGGAGAGAGAGGGAATAGGGAAAGGAGAGAGAGGAAAGGAAAGGGAGGAGAGAGGGAAAGTGAAAGGGAGAAGAGGGAAATGGGAAAGGGTGAGAGAGAGGAAAGGGAAAAGGCAGAAGAGAGCGAAAGGAAAGGAGAAGAGGGAAAAGGAAAGGAAGAGAGGGAAAGGGAAAAGGGAGAGAGATGGAAAGGGAAAGGGAGAGAGAGGGAAAGGGAAAGGGAGAGAGACGGAAAGGAAAGGGAGCGAACGGACAGGAAAGGGATATAGAAGGAAAGGAAAGGGAGATAAAGTGGCAAGGGAGAGAAAGGGAAAGGGAAAGGGAAAGGGAAAGGGAGAGAGAGGGAAAGGGAGAGGGAAAGAGAGAGGGAAAGTGACAGTGAGAGGGAAAGGGACAGTGAGAGGGAGAGATAGGGAAAGAGAAAGGGAAAGGGACAGTGAGAGAGAGGGAAAGGGACAGGGAGAGAGGGCGAGAGAAGAAAAGGGAGAGAGGGGGAGAGAGGGAGAGTGAGGGAAAGGGAGAGACGGAGAGAGAGGGAAAGGAAGAGAGGGAGAGAGTGGGAAAGGAAGAGTGCGAGTGCGAGTGCGAGTGCGAGTGCGAGTGCGAGTGCGAGTGCGAGTGCGAGTGCGAGTGTGAGTGTGTGTATGTGAATATAAGTGAGAATGGGAATGGGAATAGGAAATGAAGGGAAAGGGGGAGTGGTGGCGGGGACTGTGTGGTGTGGCAAGCTCCCTCTCCCATGGGTATACGGGACGTAGGGCAGGGATGGAAAAGGTGGGGAGCTAAAGGACGAATTGGAAAGAAGGTCGGAGAGGAAAATGAAGGAGAAGCGAAAGTGAAAAGGAAGAAATTAATGGGAACTAGAGAAATATGTGTGATCACCACAGGCCCCACCCACCACCACAGTCCTCCTCCATGCTCCTCCTCCATGCTCCTCCTCCATGCTCCTCCTCCATGCTCCTCCTCCATGCTCCTCCTCCATCCCGCCGCTAACCTATCCCTCATTTGCATTATCAACGTCGTCCCTTAATGCCGCCGCGCATTCGAGTCACGTTCGCCTTTCGCCGCAAGAAGGGCAGTGACAGTGAGCGACAGTGAGGACGTGATTAATGTTCGCCAGCCGATTGATGGCGCTTTGTTTTCATTTGCATAAACGGAACTTAGGTCGGAGGGGGGGGGGGTTGGGAGAGGGGTTGGCCGCACCCCTTTATTGTCTGTTGTTTATTTTTTTCCATTTCTCTTTAATGTCTTTTCTTTGTTTGTTTTTCTCTTTTTTTCAGTACCTTTTTTCCCCTTTCACTCAACCTTTCTTCCTCTCCTCCTATCCGCTTCCCTTTTCCATCTTCCGTCTTCTTTGCTTCCCTCTCCCGCCATCTCCCTTCCCCCTTCCTATTCCAACTCCTTCGGGAAGCAAGCAGAGGATCCGGAGCCCGACGGAGACGCAAGCCCACTGCGTGCTTGGAGCGAGTGTCTGGTGTGCGGCGAGGCTCGTCGTGACGTGGCTTTGAAACGTGCGTGTCCCAGACGTGTTATGAGGGGGTTGAGGGTGCGGGCGTCCGGGTGCAGGCTGGCCGGCCGCAGGATTATGCCGCAGTCTCGCCCGTCATGCAGACGGCGGCGGCACCGTCATGACCCCTTTCTTGTGACAGCCTTCTCCCCCCTTCCTTCCTCACGTCTTACCCCCTCCGCTTTTCCTTTCCTTCCCCTTCCCCATCCTCCTCCCTTTCCCCTTCCCCTCCCCTTCCCCCTCCCCTTCCCCTTCCCCCTCCCCCTCCCCCTCCCCTCCCGCTTCCCCTGTCCCCTTTCCACTCCATCTTCACCTCTTCCCCTTCTCTATCCCTCTCCCTCGCCCTTTCCTCCCCTCTACCATCCCCCTTTCTTCCCGCTTGTCCCCTTCCTCCTACCCCCACGTTCCTTCCTCCTGTCCCCTCTACTTCTCCCCCTCCTCCGTCTCCTCTCTCTCACTCCTCTCTTCCCCTCGCCGCCCCCCACCCCTCCCCCCAACGCCCTCCCCCCGCGCTCTAATCTATCGAGCGCATGACGGCGCCTTCTTGATTCTGGCCGTCCATGGTGATTCTGGGCTTTTATTTTATCTATTTTGTGGGATTTTGTTTGTTTGTTATTACGTGTGTGTGTTTTTTTTTTTTTTTTTTTGTCTGTAGTGGACTTTCTATTTGTCTTTGTTGTATGAAGTGTTTTTATTGATTTGGATAATCTTATCCTGTTCTTCATAATCATTAACGGTTATTCATTACTGCCTCCTTTTCGTCCTCTTTCCTGCTTTCGTTCTCTCCCTTCTCCTCCTCATGATCATCCCTTCCTCCTTACTATTTATCATCACCATCATCATCATTAATATTATCGTCGTGAATTCTTTAATCATTACCATCGATAACAATAGCAGGGACATTATCATCAGTCATCATCATAATCAACAGTATCAACATCCTCCTCCTCCTCCTCCTCCTCCTCCACTCTCCTCCTCCTGCCACCTCCTCCCTCCTCCTCCTCCTCCTCCTCCCCCCACCCCTCCTCCTCCTCCTCCTCCTCCTCCTCCTCCTCCTCCTCCTCCTCCTCCCACCTCCTCCTCCTCCTCCTCCTCCTCCTCCTCCTCCAATTCTTACTCCCTCTTCTTCTCTTGCCCTCCTATTCTTCTTACTCTTCCTCCCTCCTACTCTTCTTCCTCCTCCCCCCTCCTCTTCTTCCTCCTCCTTCCTCCTCTTCCTCCCCCTCCTCCTCCTCCTCCTTCTCCCTCCTCTTTCCTCCTCCTCCTCCTCCTCCTCCTCCTCCTCCTCCACCGTCCTCCTCCTCCTCCTCCGCCTCTTCTCCTCTTCTCCTTTTTCCTCCATCCTCCCTCCTCCCTCCTCCTCCTCCCTCCTCCCCCCCTCACCTCCTCTCCTCCCCCCTTCCTCCAATCCTAATCCACTCCTGTTTCTTCCTCCTCTAACCTCCCCTCCTCTCTTCTTCCTCCTCCTCCTCCTCCTCCTCCTCCTCCTCCTCCTCCTCCTCCTCCTCCACCTCTCTCCTCCTCCTCCTCCATCTCCTCTCCTCCTCTTCGCTCCTCCTCTTCCATCACCTCCTTCTCCGCCATCTCCTCCCACGCCTCCATCTCCTCCTCCTCCTCCTTCTCCTCCTCCTCTAACCCCCCCTCTCCTCCACTTCTCTCCCCCTCCCCCTCCTCCTCTTCCCCTCCCCCCCCCCTCCCCCCTCTTCCTCCCCCTCCCCCTCCCTCTTAAAAAAACCAAAAAATGGGCCTCTTTAATCTAAGCCCTCCATTCGGCCTCATCCCTCCCCCAAAGCACGTTCTTAAACTTTGTGAGAATAAGAGGCAAAAATAAAAGGGTCTTTTCTTCTCGAGAACCTCCGACAGACCTTATAATGGTACTCATAGACCTTTGTTGTTCGGTTAATGTTCCCTCGTGGTTGTTGATTTCTTAAATGTCCATCGCAGCGTGTACTTTCTCACTGTTTTCCTGGATAATTTGTTTCTTATGTGGATTTTTTTTGTCGTGAGTTTTTTTTTCTTTTCGTTCCATAGCTCTCGCTATCATGTCTTGTATAATTTTACAGAGAGAATATACGCATAGACCGGCCCTCCTGTCACATATACTCATGCATGCATTCATGCGTGCATACAACTACATGCAAAATACAGGAATTACATGCGGGCATACATACATGCAGGGATACGTGCATTCCCATGCTTACGGACACGCATATATGCATGCAGGCATATGCGCATGCAGACAGAAACATGCAGTATATGTACATCCCTTCACATACGAACATCCCGACATACTACAGCTTGAAAGCCATACGTACATGCTTGTAGCCTTACGTACATGCTTGTAGCCCTACGTACATGCTTGTAGCCATACGTACATGCTTGTAGTCATACGTACATGCTTGTAGTCATACATACATGTATACATTACGTACATGCTTGTAGTCATACATACATGCATACATTACGTACATACATTACGTACATACATTACGTACATACATACATTAAATACATACATACATACATTGCATGCACATGCATACATGCATACATCCCATACATGCATACAACATACGTCCCGTACGACGTACTACGTACGTACTACAAACATACATACTTTTACATCCAACAACTACATACATACATACATACAACATACATACAACATACATACATAAATACTTACATACTTACATACTTACATACTTACATACTCCAACTAACAATACATGCATACATGCTTACAGGCATAATGCACACATGCATAATGCACACAGCACCCTTTGCACCCATGCACACATGCACACATGCCCCACACGCACACACACACACACACACACACAACCACACACACACACACACACACACACACACACACACACACCGCACACACACATGCAACACACCACACACACACACACACACACACACACACACACCACACACAACACACACCCCCCAAACACCATACATACTAATGCAAAATATAAAATACAAAAATTATTTCTTACGTAATACATACATGCACATACATGCACATACATGCACATACATATACGCATACATACACGAAGAAATACACATACTCTACCCAGACGCGTACCAATAAATACACATGCACATAGCCGGTCCGCCAGAAGGTCTTGGTTAGTATTAGGAACAATAAGAAACAAGTAAAAAAAAAAAAAAAAAAAAAAATGCGTTTGTGTTGGCCAGGGACGGTAGGGCATTGGAGTAGGGGAGGTAAGGGGGGAGGGGTCAAAGGAGGAAATGGAGGGGTGGGGGGGGAGGAGAGAAAGAGCTTACGGACGTGACGATCGTGACTTGATTACCCTTATCTTTGTCTCGAGGGGGAGAGGGAGGGGGAGGGGGGTTGGGGGTTGGGGGTTGGGGTGGGATTAGGTTTAAGGTTCTCAGTGTCTCAGTTTTTTTTTTTTTTTTTTTTTTTTTTTTGCTTGCTTTTACTAGCGTTTGGTCTTTTTTTTTGTATTGTGCCCTGTTTCCTTTGTTTTCTTTCGTTTCGTGAGCTGCTGTTCTTCTAGCTTCATCTATTTCTTTCGATCTTCTTCATCTTCTCTTTTCTTGTGCTTCTCTTTCTTTATCTTCTCTTTTCTTGTGCTTCTCTTTCTTTCTTTTCTTGAGCTTCTCTTCCTTTCTTTTCTTGTGCTTCTCTTTCTTTATTTTCTTGTGCTTCTCTTCCTTTCTTTTCTTGTGATTCTATTCCTTTCTTTTCTTGTGCTTCTCTTTCTTTTTATTTTCTTGTGCTTCTCTTTCTTTCTTTTCTTGTGCTCTTCCTCCCTTTTTCTTTTGCTCCTCAGTCTTCATTCTTCTCGTGTTCTCCCCTTCCTTCTGTCTGTTCCTGTGCTTTTGTTTTTTTTTTTCTTTTTTTTCCTGTGCTGTTCCTTTCCTTTCATGTCCCCTCTTCCTTCTTTTATGTCTTGTGCTTTTCCTTCTCATCTCTTGTTCTCTTCTGGTTTCTTTCTGAATTATCGGCCTTTTGCCTTTTCCCTTCAGTCTAGCCCCTTCCTTGTCTCGTTTTCTTGCTTTCATCTCCGTAAGTTTGTTAAAAAAACAATGTCTTTGTTGTTGTTTTTTTATTTTCATCGCCGTCGCCGTCGAATTTCTCCCCCTCCTCCTCCGCCTCCTCCGCATCCTCCTCCTCCTCCTCCTCCTCCTCCTCCTCCTCCTCCTCCTCCGCATCCTCCTCCTCCTCCTCCTCCTCCTCCTCCTCCTCCTCCTCCTCCTCCTCCTCCTCCTCCTCCTCCTCCTCCCCCTCCCCCTCCCCCTTCTCCCCCCCCTTACTCTTCTTTCTTCCCTACTTTCTTCTGTTCTCCTTCCATCTCCTCACCTCTCTTTCGGCTCCAGACTGTCACTCGGCTATCTTTCCTATTTAAATTTTGTTTTGTTCACAGGAAAATCTTTAAACATCTTTAATTGCATTCTTTACAGTTCGGTGCACCATTCGCTTCTTTTCTGAGACCTCAGTGGCTTATATTATATCCTCTCTCTCTCTCTTTCTCTTTCTCTCTCTCTTTCTCTCTCTCTCTCTCTCTCTCTCTCTCTCTCTCTCTCTCTCTCTCTCTCTCTCTCTCTCTCTCTCTCTCTCTCTCTCTCTCTCTCTCTCTCTCTCTCTCCCCCCCCTCCCTCCCTCCCTCACTCTTTCTCCCTCTCTCTCCCTCCCTCCCTCACTCTCTCTCCCTCTCCCTCCCCCTCCCATCTCCCTCCCTCCCTCCCTCCCTCCCTCATTCCATCCTCCCTCCCTCATCAACATTTCCGAGTAGTCACTAGCGGACCAGATATTTACACTGGGTATACTGTTATTATCTATAAGAAGTTAATTTATATGCGGTAAGAATAACCATGGAAATAAGCAAATGAACAGATGAGATAGCTTGGGTATCAAGTGGCTTGCATATCCACTTTTTAAAATGGAAACTGGCAGCTTATCTCCCTAGACTTTATTACGAAGCCGTCCCCTGCTTCCTACTACAGTAGAGGTTATTTTTGTATGTTTACAATAGGTGTGACGGACCTTAAAGCCTGCCACAGATGAGAACGCGCTTGTGGGTGGAGACGAAGAGAAAGAGAAGGAAAAATAAAGAT
>NC_061856.1:11881075-11888575 GCF_019202785.1 Penaeus chinensis | reverse complement strand
GACATATAGGCAGACAGACATATAGACAGACAGACAGACAGACAGACAGACAGACAGACAGACAGACAGACAGACAGACAGACAGACAGAGACAGACAGACAGAGAGAGGCAGACACAGACCAACACAGATAGTCAGGCAGACAGACAGACAGATAGAGGCAGACACAGACCAACATAGATAGACAGACAGACAGACAGATAGAGGCAGACACAGACCAACATAGATAGACAGACAGACAGACAGATAGACAGACAAACACGCGCGTATCCGAGGCATCTTTGGAGGTTTTCGCCTTCTCAAGCGGATTTTGTCGCCTGAGGATTGCTGTCCCAAGCGGTTACATGCAGTCACGTGGATAAGTACAGCGACACTTTTATTTGCTTGTTTAATTTTTTTTTATGATTGATGCATTTATTTGTTATTGTTGATATTATTATTATTATTATTGTTGTTATTGTGTGTGTGTGTGTGTGTGTGTGTGTGTGTGTGTGTGTGTGTGTGTGTGTGTGTGTGTGTGTGTGCGCGTGCGCCTATGTATGTATGTATGTATGTATGTATGTATGTATGTGTGCGTGCGTTCGTGTATTCGGACGTGCGTGTTTGAGTTTTTGTTTAGAACCCTCTATCACTGTGCGATACACAGCAGCGGAGGGAGGTGTGTTTGTCGTCATACGCCGGCGGTTTGGTGGTGTCTTGGGGGGGGGGGGGGAGAAGGGGTAGGGGCAGGGGCAGGGGCAGGGAAAGGGCGGGGAGAGTAGGCAGGGAGAAGGGGAAGGGCGGGGAAAGTGGGCAGGGAGAAGGGGCAAGGGGCAAGGGCAGTGACAAGGGGAGGGGCGGGGTAAGTAGTCAGGGGGATGGGGGCAAGGGCATGAGCGAGGGAGGGAGGGAGGGAGGGGGGTAAGGGGAGACTGCAGGTGCGTGAGATGAATGGAGGAGGGGGACGTTAGTATTCACATATTCGCAGTCTGTATGCATATTATACATATTATACATACGGCATGCATGCATATACAAGTCGCACGCTTTCTCACTTATTGACGCACGTATATAATGCACACATGACGCCGTTCACCTTTTCATGAATTCTGCATGAACCATGATGGTTTTGCATGATTAGTGGCTCAGCGGCCTTTTTAACTAAGGTCGCCATTTACTTTATTGACACGACTTTCCAGCCATCCTGTCATAAACCTCGAAGTTTTGCCGAATGCCCCCGAACGACGCCCTTGCTGGAGGCCGAGCTTGAGCAGGTCGAGCGGTGGTTTATTTTTTTTTTATTTTTTTTTTATTTTTTTTTTTTCACGGGTGGACTTTTCGCTTCGGAGAAAGGAGAAACGCTGAAGGGGGGCGGGGTGGGGGGGGGGGGGAGGCGAGGATCATTTGTCGGCGGGGAATTGGACGGTTTGGTAGGATCGGGTTGCTGTTGAGGCCGGCTACAGGCACTGGGGATAAAGGATAAAGGAGAGGGAGAAGGAGCGGGAAAGGGGGAGGGAGAGGGGGAGAGGGAGAGGGAGAGGGAGAGGGAGAAGGGGGAGGGAGAAGGGGGAGGGAGAGGGAGAGGGAGAGGGAGAGGGAAAGGGGAAGGGTGAGGGAGAAAAGGAGAGAGATATTTTTGGCTATTATTGATTACTATATATTTTTTTTTTTGTAATTAAGTGCTGAATGAACTTATTTCTAATCCATTTGATTTATATATATGTCCATCAAGTTATCTATCATTATCTCTATTTACTTTCTGAAAATATTTATTTACTTTATTATTTTCCTACGAATTATATCGAAATAATCGGGAAGAATCTGCCCTAAGGGACGGAATTTGATAAGAGAAACAACGGCCGAAGGAGAGGATAACCGTACAAACTTTTGGTCGGAAATATTATTGAGAGTTGATTTTCTGGAAGAATATTAAACTTCAGGATGGAAGAGCACCATTATTGAGTGCTTATGGCGGACCTAGAAATGCGGATGCATTATAAGTGATTAAAGGCTTTGGGTGGAAAATGTATATATATTGTTTTTCATTTTAGGATGATAGCGTTTGATAACACACGTTTCGCGAGTCATTTAACTTATGGTGGGTGTGCACTGGGGGTACGCACATACGTACATATGTATGTGACTGTGCATATGTACAATATCCGTCCGGCCCTTCCTTCCTTCCTTCCGTCCGTCCGTCCGTCCGTCCGTCCGTCCTTCCTTCCTTCCTTCCTTCCTTCCTTCCTTCCTTCCTTCCTTCCTTCCTTCCTTCCTTCCTTCCTTCCTTCCTTCCTTCCTTCCTTCCTTCCTTCCTTCCTTCCTTCCATCCATCCATCCATCCATCCATACATACACGCACGCACATGGCCTCGATGTTCACCGTTTGTGTCGCTTTAAATTCGCTCTAAATGATAGTGTGGACGTGGAATTTTTCAGTGACGATGCATGGAGCGTGATACCCTCGACACCTGATCGTGATCGCTCGTGTCAAACACCCACCCACCCATATACATATATATATATATATATATATATATATATATATATATATATATATATGTACATATACATATACATATACATATACATATATATATATATACATATACATACATATATTTATATATCTATATATACATATATGTATATATACATACATATATATTTGTATATATAAATGTATATATACATATACATGTATATGTATATATGTACATATACATGTATATGTATATCTACATATATATGTATATATACATATATATGTATATATTCGTATATGTATATATGTGTATATGTGTATATATGTATGTTTATATTTTCATATATGTATGTGTATATATGTGTATATATTTATATAGATGTACATGTGTATATATATAAATATATGTATATATGTATAATGTATATATGTCTGCATATATAAGACATATTGAGCTTTGCATATGTATGAATATATGTATAATGTATAAATAAGTATATTTACCCGTATATATGCATATATGTATGTGTGTATGCATGTATATATACATATATTTGCATATATGTATATACACATATACATATATACACGGATATATATGTATATGTATACACACAATATACATATATATTATATATTTATATATATTCATATATATGTATATGTATGTATACATACATACACATATATGTGCATACATATATATGCACATATATGTGTATGTGTGTATATATACACACATACATATCTATTGAATATGTGTGTGTATGTGTATGTTTATGTGTATGTATATATCTGTATATATGTGTATACATATATGTATACACATATATATGTGTATATATGTATGCATATGTATATATGTATGTATATGTATATGTACACATATCTCTGTATATGTATATGTATATATATGTATATATATATAAATATATAGATATATATGTATATATAGAGAGAGAAAGAGGAAGAGAGAGAGAGAGAGAGAGAGAGAGAGAGAGAGAGAGAGAGAGAGAGAGAGAGAGAGAGAGAGAGAGAGAGAGAGAGAGAGAGAGAGAGAGGAAGAAGAAGAAGGTGAAGAAGAAGAAGAAGAAAAGAAAGTGAGAAAGTGAGAAAAGAGAAATGCACACACACACACACGTCGCAGCACGCACGCTCACACGCACACAAAATTAAGCCCAGCCCGCACACACACGGCAACCCGAGCAAACAAACACCATTAAAGAAATTAGACCGAACTGATCAGGAATTTCCTACTTTTTGTGGGGCTTCGTCAGGCACGATTTTTTCATGACCAGGAAAGAGTGAATAACGCATGGCTGGAGGTGGGGGCGATGGTGGGTGGGGGGTGGGAGGGGGTATCGTCGAAGATGGGGGTGGGGAAGAGGAGAGAGGTGTGGGAGGGGGGTAATGTTGAAGATGGGGGTGGGAGAAAAGAGAAGTGGCGTTAGGGATCAAGGTAGCAGGGGGTTGTATTGAATGGGGTGGGGGGGTGGGGGAGTGCTTACGTTGATGGGGGTCGGTGGGGTTACGTGGAAGATGGGAGGGATGGCGGAGTAATGGGGGGGGGGAGGGCAGTTATCAGGTGTCTTGGGTTAGTTGTGTAAATGCCCAGTGAGACGGTGTCTTGTCATGCAAGTGGGTGAATGCCATGCGTTTAGAGTTGCTTGTGGGAACATTGACTGGGTTTTTGTGCATTTGCTTATAATTACTTATTTATTGGTTCTTTTGGTATTATTTTTGTTAATACAAGATTAGTTCAGTGTTTGGTGAGCGTGTGACTGACATCCTGTGCTTATTGACTGAGAAGTGCAGTTGCAAAGGGTCTGCGAGCACCATGGTGGAACACCGGCCTTCAATGACCGAGTGAGCGTTAAGATTTACGGACGCCGAGATATTGAATGCATGACAAAGGACTCCGGTTTTTTTTTTCCTTGTTGTTGGTTCGTTTGTTCGCTTATGTGGTGGAGGTGTGCTTGTTGCGCGCGTGTCGTCGGTCTGTCCTGGTCGGTCGGCACTGCAGAGGTGAACGCGGAGAGTGGCTGTCTCGGTAGAAAGAAAGAAAGAAAAAAAACTCTTGCGCATGGTACGAAATGTGCATGTCATCTGATCGTGCGTGAAGAAATTTTTGGCATAAGTGATATAAAAGAAATTAGGTGACGGTATAATCTCGAAAGAAGACAAATTGTAGAGGAAAAGAAGAGAAAAATAATGAGCTGCCATGTGTCGATTCCACGACCATGCAGCCACCGAAGAATGCGGCCTTTGTAAGTCCTGGCGGGATACGAGTGCATGGCAGATTAAGTGGGGTTTGCCGGTGCATGGTAGGAGGAGATGATTCCAATCTTTGCATGGCAAGGAGCGGTAGGGGTGGGATAGGGGGTTGGGATAGGAGGGCAAGAAAGAGAAGGAAGTGGGGGGGGGGGTGAGTGGAGGGGCACCTGGACAGGTCGCTCGTGGTTGGCGGGACAGCTGTCATGAGAGAACACGCAGGCTGAGCTCTGGCCTTGACTTGGTGGCTGCCAACAAGGTCGCCCAGCCTCTCCGACGGAAGAACAGGGGGTGGGGATGAATGCCAGGGTAGTGGGAGGCGAAGGAGACGGAGACGGAGGCGGAAAGGGAAGTAGGAAGTAGGAAGTAGATATAGTGGAGGAGGACGATAGGGATGAGATGAAATAGAGATGAGATAGAGGTTAATGGAAAGGTAAAGATGGATGCAGAGGGAGGGGGTGAAGGTAGATATGATTAGAGAGGAAGGATAGGGATGAAGATAAAGATAGGGCGAAGGAAACAAGGAGGCAGAGGTTGAATTTAGAAGGAGTGGAAGGAGAGGGCGGAGTAGGAGGTGAGGGAGAACACAGAGGAGGTGGTGGAAGTACATAATGAGGAGGAGGAGGAGGAGGGTTGGGGATGAGAAGAAGGTAAGAGAAGAGGAAGAAAAAACCTGAAGGTGGAAGTACATAATGAGGAGGAAGAGGAGGAGGGTTGGGGATGAGAAGAAGGTAAGAGAAGAGGAAGAAAAAACATGAAGGTGGAAGTAGTGGGAGGTCGAGGTGGAGAAATGACGGGCAGTAATGACGGTGGAAGTATAGAGACGAGAGAAAAGTGAAAGAAAAGGAGATTGAAGGGAAGAGAAAAAAGGATGAACAGGGGAGTTCGTTGTTGTGTAACTTGGGACCTAGATTCCGGACGATAATGAAAATAACGAAACGTGGCGAGCGGAGGAAGGGAAAAGGGGAGAATAAAGAGAGAGTCATAAAAATCCACACGAACGGAATGAAGAAACGCGACGATGAAGAAGTGAAATAGGAGGACAGGAAAAATAAGTTACAAGGTCCAGTAAAGGAGGAAATGGAAAAGAGAAAGAGAAAGAGCAAGAGAGAAGGAGAGAGAGAAAGAGAAAGTGAGAGAAAGAGATAGAGCTTGAAAGAGAAAGAGAAGAGGACGTGCAAGCTGAGGGGAAAAAATCAAAGGTTCTCTCGCTACAATCCTACAAAACCATGTATTCGAGAGGGACGGCGTGTGAATCTTTCGGCGTAGGTGTTGCTCGGGTGACAGAGGGACGACCCATTGATCAGGGGAAGGAGGGGGAAGGTGGGGGGTGGTTATGGGGGAAGATGGTAGGGTGAGCGAGAGGTAAAGGGGGAGGGAGAAGGAGTAGATGGAGAGGGAAGGGGAAGGAAAAGGAGAGGGAGAGGGAGATGGGAAGGGCAAGGGCAAGGGCAAGGGTAAGGGTAAGGGCAAGGGTAAGGGCAAGGGCAAGGGGAATGAGAGTCAGAGTGAGAGTCAGAGTGAGAGTCAGAGTGAGAGTCAGAGTGAGGGTCAGAGTGAGGGTCAGAGTGAGGGTCAGAGTGAGGGTCAGAGTGAGGGTCAGAGTGAGGGTCAGAGTGAGGGTCAGAGTGAGAGTCAGAGTGAGGGTCAGAGTGAGGGTCAGAGTGAGAGTCAGAGTGAGAGTCAGAGTGAGAGTCAGAGTGAGAGTCAGAGTGAGGGTCAGAGTGAGGGTCAGAGTGAGGGTCAGAGTGAGGGTCAGAGTGAGGGTCAGAGTGAGGGTCAGAGTGAGGGTCAGAGTGAGGGTCAGAGTGAGGGTCAGAGTGAGGGTCAGAGTGAGGGTCAGAGTGAGGGTCAGAGTGAGGGTCAGAGTGAGGGTCAGAGTGAGGGTCAGAGTGAGGGTCAGAGTGAGGGTCAGAGTGAGGGTCAGAGTGAGGGTCAGAGTGAGGGTCAGAGTGAGAGTCAGAGTGAGAGTCAGAGTGAGAGTCAGAGTGAGAGTCAGAGTGAGAGTCAGAGTGAGGGTCAGAGTGAGGGTCAGAGTGAGGGTCAGAGTGAGGGTCAGAGTGAGAGTCAGAGTGAGAGTCAGAGTGAGGGTCAGAGTGAGGGTCAGAGTGAGGGTCAGAGTGAGGGTCAGAGTTAGGGTCAGAGTGAGGGTCAGAGTGAGAGTCAGAGTGAGGGTCAGAGTGAGGGTCAGAGTGAGGGTCAGAGTCAGATGGGAAGGGAGGAGAGGACGAGGGAGATGAGAAATGAGGGAGAGGGAAAGGGGAAAGGGGAAAGGGGAAAGGGGAAAGGGGAGGGAGATGGGAAGGGAGGAGAGGAAGGGAGGAGAGGAAGGGAGAGGAAGAGAGAGATAAGAAATGAGGGAGAGGGAGAAGGAGAGATAAGGGAGAAGAAGTTAATGCCGCAGGTGTATATGAGAGGAGGAAAGAGGGGTTGATGGAATGATATAGTAGGAACGAAATAGGGCAAGGGGGGGGGGGGGGAGTGTTGATGTAATGTGGATTAGGTGTCTTAGGAAAGGAGAGGAAGAGAGGAGGCAGGAGGAAGGGAGGGGGGGGGGGGGGGGGGGGGGGGGAGGGGGGGGACGAGCGTAGCCCGAGCCCTTTTCCTCCCCTTTCATCCTCTTTGTAAATAGAGAGGAAGAGAAGGAGGGAAGAAAAGGGAAGATGATTGATCCTTCTCTTAATTAAGAACCGTATGGTCGCTGTTTATGAAGCAAAGGGGGTTAACCTTGAAAATAACGAGGGAGCGGGGAGAGAGAGAGTGAGAGAG